>NC_142063.1:202103297-202271631 GCF_059756535.1 Pantherophis guttatus | reverse complement strand
ATTGATGATGACACTGGTAATTATTCATTTCCTCGCTTATAAGTGCTTGGACATTGTAAATGCATCATTGTCACTTAGCAACTGAGCTCGCTGATTTATAACTCTATAGATTAAATGAAGACAGCTATTTCAGGAGAGAGAAAAATATATATGAAGGCGCTGATGTGCCTTTGTGATAAAAAGCCGGATGGTACGAAACGTTTTTAGTCTCCTTACCAGGAGAAGGTCCCTTGGAGGGAGATGATTAATTAGTTCTGAAGAAAGATAACTTCTCTAATGGATCAGATCCTCCCAGTTTGCGTTTTTTGGAATTTCTATTTATTGTACGGTGGGTGGCAGGATCTGGCTGTACATGACACCAAGTCTGATTAACTGAGTTGAAACAGGCTCAGCTTTTATAGCGGCTTCATTTCTACTAACATTCGTGACATCCAACCCTGCAGAGATCTTTATCCCTTAGTAGAAACAAATTCTTCCCACAGAAAGGCTCTTTCTCTGGTGGATCAAATCCTGTGGATGAAATACGTTGTGCATATTTGCCAAAATAAGAAACAATGTCTGCAGGACACTCAGGCAGCCCACAAGTATCCTTAAAACCTCCAGTGCAAATTGTGGAGATGAAGTAGGGTGCAACGGGGAAGAGAAATCCTCTCGTTGGAGCAGTTTTTGAACAATTAAACATCCAATGCGGGACATTTATTATGCTAATCCACCCCTAGAACGAGATGTATAATAGATGCAAGATTTCATGTGGGGGTTCATAAATCTAAAATGATTGCTTTTATGTTTCATGATATAGTTATGAATGCATCAGTTTTGGCAGAAGTGTATAAAATAAATAGCTTGTTATTGCCTTCCCTTATTGCACTGGGTATATGAGCAGAGAAATGGCATCTTAATTTTAAGTGTAGCAAACTCAATGGATGGATTTCCCTCTGATCTCATTCTTGATTTAAAACAAACAATGGGCATAATGAATAAACGAATGACTAAACACAGGCAAGGGAAGAATTGCAGGTCATATAGTATTACTGCAAGTCTGTCTCTTGGGCCCTTCTACTTTTGAGTTTGCATTTAATTGAGGAGACCAGACTGATTCTCAACAAAGCCAGAAGAACAGTCAAGTTGATTCATCAGTTAGGGCTATTTGGATTTCCAGAACAGAAACACTTCAATTTGAAATGGGACGGTACCTCACTTGTTATATAGAGTCTCAGGTTCTGTGCCTCCGTATAGGTTGTACATTGCAGATGAAGTGGTTTCATCTGACGAAAACTTTGCCATCCCTAGGCTTCCTTTCATCTTTCTTTCTTTCTTTCTTTCTTTCTTTCTTTCTTTCTTTCTTTCTTTCTTTCTTTCTTTCTTTCTTTCTTTCTTTCTTTCTTTCTTTCTCTTTCTGTCTGTCTGTCTGTCTGTCTTTCTTTCTTTCCTTCCTTCTTTCTTTCCTTCTTTCTTTCTTTTTCTTTCTTTCTCTTCACTTGTTTTGTTGCTTCTGCTGACACAATGTTCTCTATTTCCTCTTCCTGCTTTTTCCCTCATCCCTCCTCTGTACTCAACACTCATACTCGTAATTTAATCTCTCAGTCAATGTCTTGCTTTAATCAAGTCTCTGTCATGCCAATTATATCACACTTCTTCTCCGCCACATGTGCTTCTAATTCAGCCACATTATTAATGCTCAGCTAGCATTTCTATAAAATGCCTTTCAGGACTAATCCTTTCTTGGCCAAGGCTGGGTAAGAGTAGTCAGAAATACCCCATTCCTTCGTTCTTCTGTCCCTCCTCCTATGTGCATGGATCTTCTCTTAAGAGGGGACACTTCTGAGCACTTCAGTCGTTTCGGTGGATGTAATTCTCAGCAAATAATGGATACATCCCCTTTATCTGGATGGGGACAGACATATTGTATCTGTTAATCAAATCGTTTTATTGGAAGGGGTTTAGGCAGACCATCCTTCCAACTCCTTGTTCAATGCAGAATTCAAATTAAATCATCCCCAATAATTGTTGTCCTTCCTCTGCTTTGAACATTCAGTGAAGAGGAGCTCAACACTCCTTTTGGTCTTAGTAAATATAACGAGGAGGTAACACCACCACAACCCAACTAATAGCCTGCTTGTTCTCCTTAGAATATTTTCTCAACCCTGCCAGAGCAGAGACACATATTTCTATAGCTCAGAGAGTTTCCCCAATTATTACTGATATGCAGACAAGGAATGATGATTGGTGGAACACCTCCATGTGAGCAGTTGCTGATTTTGTGTTCCAAATGGCCCCAGGCTTTATCTTTACAGCAAAAAAAGGAAGGATTTGGGAGAATGAAGAGGAATTGCTATCAAAGGAAGACCTCTTCATTGCTATGGCCCTTTGCTCTCCAGTGAGGTTAGGGCAAGTGGAAAATGGAAGTGCAAAATGGCAATGGAAGAACTTCATATAGAGGGCTGCTGGCTAGCACTCTTCTCCCCTTCTAAGTTCTCGAACAATTCCAGGGACACTGTAGTTGAGCCAGCAATAAATCAGTGCAACCCTCTGACACAGCTATCAAGCAGAACCAAAAGTATTTCTGAAGTGGGACTAAGATCTTGTACAGAAATATAACTAGGCATCTTTTCCTTTGTATAATATGATGGTGGGGAAGGGAAGGAGAGATAATAATGTCATGCTGGTAAAATGGTCACTATATTCAATGTATTTTCAGGGCTGAAGAAGAAGAGAAAGATAAATCCTAATAGAATTTTATAAATAAGCAGACCCATCCTGGCAACCATGGCAATATGAATGACTCAGTGACCAAGCAAGGATGGGGACATATCCTTAAGCGCATTTCTCAGTGCTGTCAAGCTCAGTTGCTGAGGCAGCCATCATCCAATACCTTAGGCCTCCAAGTACAAGTATATGGTAAAACTAAATCTGTGCACTGATTACACACAATCTCAAACTGAATTAAGCTGGTGTAGTTGGATTTGGGAGTCATTCAAGCAAACCAGAGTTCCTCTGATACAAATTAATACAAAGATGGACCCTCCCAAAGATGTGCTGATGAGTCCATATTTGGAGTGAAATAAAGCCACCAGGAGAGCCAGAAAGAAGGCAATGGCAAACCACTTCTGGAAAACCTTGCCAAGAAAACTACAGGGAATTCTCCAGGTAATCACCAAAGAATTGAACATGATTGAATGGGGAAAAAAAAAAGCTACCTCATCTGGTCCACCATTAGAAGTCAGCAATGTGGCTCAGAAAATGAATTCCTTGCTACTGTCTGATGGTCATTGAGATTCTTGGACTCCTGATGGTCCTACTCTAGAATGAAACGGTGTGCATTTGCAGAAAATCAATATGTTTCTCCCCTGTATAATGAAAATGCTGGAATGAGAAGGGAAGGAAAAGAGAGTTGTAGCTCTAATTTCTATTTAAGAGCAAATTATTTTAGCAGAACTCTCCATTCCTTGTCCTTTGGGGAAGGAATATTGAAATACTCCATTCTACTAATGTTGTGGAATGTAGTGGATTTGGTTGGAGCAACAATAAATATGGTTGTTCTCCTGATATGACACTCCCTACCCCCATCCCCACCCCCAGAAGTAGATGTGAACATTTTGAAGAGATTCTCATATCTGGAAGATGGTTGTTTGGATGATTCTAGATATTGGAGACCTACTTTTTTCTGCTATTGCTTGCTTTACATCCATCATTTTTGACTGGCCGATTGTTCTTACTCTATGAGCTGAAAAATGTTGTGTATCATCAGACTTGAAAAGGTGGAAGTGACAGGTACTCATCTCTTGGGTAAAAGAGGTAGACTTTACATTGATATCCATTATTTTTATTTGATTATTATTTATCAAAGAATTTATACACCCTATCCTTAAGTTGAGGATTACCTGTATACATATGTGTTTGTGTGTATGTATATTTATATGTACATACATACCCTGTTTTCCCCAAAATAAGACATCCCCTGATAATAAGCCCAATCGGGCTTTTGAGCGCATGGCAATAAGGCCAAGTGCTTATTTCAGGGTTCAAAAAAAATATATGACAGTGTCTTATTTTCGGGGAAACATGGTACATACATACATACATACATATTTTTATCTTATATGATTGTAAACCACACCCTTGTGGGTGGCCAATAAACTTTATAAATATATACATACCACTTACATACATACATACAGTACATACAGTCCACCTGTACTGACATTAAGAGTGGGAAAGTTAATGCAGTGGCAGGCCAAAGAAGAAGGCTTGGTTAATAGACTAGGATGGGCATTTGTGGGGAGGAAAGAGGCCAAGAGGGATAAAATGATAAAACATGCATCATAAAGTTGCGTGGCAACATTGCATGGATGCCTGCATCCCAATGTCATGACATACGTTTTGTCATTCCGATGACACTTGTCGATTCTGCAGATGCTTCTGGACTAAGAGGCTCTCCCATATGGCAGCCTTTAAACTGCTTGTCTCCCAGGCAGATACCAGCTGGAAATGAAGCCAGCATATGAAATCACTGTCTGGATTTCAAGCTTCAGGAATGAAACTGGCCAAGTATTTTGCTCAGACAGAGTTTAGCACAGCTCCCAACTGGTGGATCCCCCTACTTCTTCACCATTGGCTTCTTTCCAGGAAGGCAAGTTGAATTGCTTTCCTTTTGGGGGTTGGGCGAGTCTTTGAGGACATATGGTTTCCATTTGCATGAAGAAATAACATCTAGCAATCAAAATGATAGGGCTAGAAGGGACTGCAGAGATCATCTAGTCCAAACTCTGTTGGAGTTGTACCAGTGGAAAAATAACACACATTGCTATCATTTTCCCATTCTTGCTGACACTTGAAATAAAGGGAGAAATTGATCAACATATGCCAATTTGAATTCCAATCCCAGATGGACAACTGTTGCAAGGCAATGTTGCGGGCAAGTGGGTGCATAGAAAAACACACAATTATATTACAATATAGAAAAGGAGACTTCCTCACTGCTTTGATGCATAATTCAGTTTTTTTAAAAACATGAACAAAAGGTCTGCATTTAAATGGCCCACTGGTAGACCGGTTAAAAAAAAAAGTCCACTATTTCATGGATGGGGATGACCGTTTTACCATGTGAAGTTTCTTTCTAAAGTGGGGACTAGCAGCTCGACAGCCCAGGATGAAATGGGCATGGAAGTTAATGTCTGGTGACAACAAGGGAAGGAGCATGCTTGCCACCACACTCACTAGCCAATCAGAGCAAGGGTATAATCGTATGTGGGAATGAGCTTGAAGGACAAGGGGAAGAGATGCTTCCTCGGGAACGATCAGCTAAAAAGCAAAAGAATCTACAGATGTTTAATGGTCAGAGAAAGAAGCTTAAGAAGGACCACTCTAAATTGGTCAGGCTGTAAAAAGGAAACAGCGGAAGATTTGTACTTTCAGACTTGCAAGACTCTGTTAACGTAGCTTTACAATAAAGTAGAATTAGCTTGTCTGGTCACGTGCCTGTCTGGTTTAGCCAGGAGGGCTGACAAAGGGCATTGTCTTTAACAAATGAAGTTTAGCAGGTGGGCCATTTGGCTTAGCTTGTGCTGGCAGAAATGGGAAAGCTCGAGTTTTGACATCGCAAACTAGAAAAGATGAGAAGAGATGCATTTGGCTGAGGACGACATTAGACATTCGTATCCTCAAGATAACAAGTAGTTCTCACATCAGGATGTGTAGATGGAATAATCTGGACTAAAATGAAATAAATCCCATTATTCCTTTTAGAAAATCTACAGTAAAAGTTGCACGTTGGGTGAGAATGGTCCTCTCCCACAGAAAAGTCGGCAGACATGTGAAACATGGCTCCTCCAAGGTTTGCCTTGCTTATCTTCAAGAAGTAGACTACTTTTGATCCTTGACACAGTTACCTTTGAATTTGTGAGGCTTCAAGTTCAAAAATTCTGCCTGTGGATTCCCAGCCACAGGTTCCCATGTGGTTCCCTGATGGACATTTATTTATTTCATAATGTTTCAATAAACTTTTCCAGAGCACGTTATAGAAGGGCTTTTATTCTGCATGTGAGAAAACTTTTAATACTGTTAAATGTTTTCCTCCTACATTAAAATAGGATAGGAAGCTACTTTTGAACTTATGTCTGAGTAATCTATAATTTTTAAAGTTTTGTACTTACTACTTCCCACAGTTTTACTACATAAGATGGTGGTGTTTTCGGGGGTAATGCCAGAAGTTAAACCTACGGAGGGGTTCCACAAGCCAAAAACATCCTGAGGCCACTAAGTTATAGCCCCACTGAAAATATATAGGCAATATGGAGGATATAGACGGATACCAAGCTATGCTGGATAACAGCCTGCTGCCTCTTGACAATATAGTTGGCAATACATAATGTGTGACTGAAATAACAACAGACTTATCTGTATACTTGAAATCCCAATGCCATGTTACATTTGCAATTTTGTACAAGCTAGCAAAATTTCTCTATGCATTGGTGAATTAGTGTAATTGTTGGCAGATGTGAATTTTCAATTAGAATTCCCCAAGGACTCACCATTTCAAGGGTTCCTCTGAAACCCAGCTAGAACACATAGCTGAGAGCTGGAAGAAGAAGGGTGGTTAATGGGAGATGACAGGAGGGGGCGACTTTCCTGGCCCTTGGAAGAGGCCAAAATCTGTAATATTTTTAATGCTTCTTCAGCGCGTGTGCATGCACGCACACCCCCCCCCCACACACACTCACTCACTCACTCACTGGCAAACGTCCTGGCTGTTTCTCGTGAAATGATACTGCTTTGACACAACATCTCTTACAACTTGATCTCCAGATGTTAGGCTGATTTCATATAGATCCACAATGATATTTTTAATAGTTGAGGATTAGTGTTGGATTTACTTTCTGTCACTCCACGATTCCATGACTTTGTTGTTTATGTAAAATACATCTCATGCCGTATAATGTGAGTCTCAAGAAGTGGTGGCCTGGCAGATCTCCAGCAGCAGAAAGCCCCTGGATAACAGGTTATCGTATGAGGCAAGAGCAAATGATGCAGTATTGCTGGCAGACAAAACCTGCTGGTTTTCATACAGTGAGAAGTTTTACTCTTGGATTTTTTTTTTTAATTTGGCTTTATTTCATTTCTTTAAAGCTGCATTCTATCAGACATTTTATGGTGGCTCACAAATAAAGATCTCATCAAAATACAATAAAAGCAACAATAAACATGAAGCGCTCAAACTTTTAAATTAGGAGACTCAAGTTAACGATACCATGAAATTCTTTACTATAAAAAGGTTTAGGAGGAATAGAGATCTGTATAAAATAGGTAGTTCTCGTTTAGCAACGGCTTTGGATAGTGACTGTTCTCAAATTAGTAATAAGTGATAATAAAGAGTTCATTTTCTAACCTATGTGTGCATTTGCACAACAATTCCTTCAATATGAAACTGAGTGAATTTCAAGAAGGAGCTGCTAGCACCAGGAAGGTTCTAATTGGCTAATTAAGATCACAGAGCTGAGCTTGTTAATATTTGTTAAGGCTTCTGATTTCCTGGAGGCTTCCCAATTGAGTTTCCTTGTGGGAATCTGGCAGGGAGAATCAGAAATTTTCCCTTCCCTTCCCTTCCCTTCCCTTCCCTTCCCTTCCCTTCCCTTCCCTTCCCTTCCCTTCCCTTCCCTTCCCTTCCCTTCCCTTCCCTACCTTCCCTTCCTTCCCTTCCCTTCCCTTCCCGCAGGTAAGCAGTTAGTGCTGTTTGGAGAGGCAGTATGTAAGTGCAATAGCAATAGCACTTAGACTTATATACTGCTTCATAGTGCTTTACAGCCCTCTGCGGTTTACACAGTCAGCATATTGCTCCCAACAATCTGGATCCTCATTTTACTGGCCTTAGAAGGATGGAAGGATGAGTCAACCTTGAGCCAGTCAGGATCGAACTGCTGGCAATCAGCAAAGTTAGCCTGCAATACTGCATTCTAACCACTGCGCCACCATGGCTCATAGAGATCATGAGACTGGCTTGGAAACGGTCACAGAACATTGAAAATGAAGATCACATGACCACAGCAGCAGTGCAGCAGTGCATCAGCAGCTGGTAGCATTGAAGAACTCACAACCTCCCTCAAATTCATTCCCTCAGAAGTCATGGGTCCCTTCTATTTTGTAAACCCAGTTGAGGTAGCTTGGTTTAAAAATTGTTGCCCCAAGATGCACTCAGTTAAATGTCATGACAAGAAGATTTTTAGTAATATATAGATAAATGTTGAACTCTAGTATTTTACACTAGACGCGTGCACCCAATTTGGATGTATACCATATTTTAAAAGTACAGCTTTATTTCAAAACCGTTTTTCTATAGAACAAACATGGATCCCTGAGAAGCAGTCCAAAGTGAGCCAAAAAGCTTAAACAAGTCATCCAGTATTTTAAGTCTATGATCACCAGGTGCTGCTCCAAAAAGGTGGAATTTTCTTCAAGTCCTAATAATTTCCATGGACATATCCAGGTAACACTTTCTTGGCATCAAGGAAGCAATTTACCATTATCTTCTTTTGCAGTGCAGTGATTTTTTTTAATCTTCCTAGTTATTTCAATTTTCTTCCCCTCTTCCCCCCTAAAAACATTCAAGGTTTTAAGGGAGTTCTATGCTGGATATTCACAGTATGTGTTTTAAGAATTAAGTTAATGTTCTGGAGAAACAAAATTCAGCCCTCTATGCAGAAGCTGAGCAGTCAGATCAGTTTCACTGAACAATCTCTCCTCAGATTTGGGGGTTTATCAAAACACAGAATCACATAGTTGGAAGGGGCTATTTAGTGCAACCCCTTGCCCAGTGAACTAAAACATCCCAATCTCTGCCAACAATCTCTCCGGGTACTGAATACATCTGGAATACAAGGACTATTTCTCTACAGCTGCACAATCCTGGGATCCTATGGTTGATCTTCAGTAAGAAAACAAGGGGTAGGCAAAATCTATGGCACTTTTGAAATGAAGAAACCCTAATTCCTCTCCCTCCTTTCTTTCAGGTTTACTTAATGAAGTCCGCTGAGTAAAACTACTCTTTTGGTTAATATTTTTCAGACAGATGATTATTCCAAAAACCAGCATGAACATGACAAGCAGGGATGGGGGTGGGGGGAGTCAGAAAAACAAGGAATTATAACCGTTCAAAGTTCACTGAAAAAAGTGACTTATAACCATTTTTCACAATGTAGCATCCCCATGATCATGTGATCAAAATTCAGAGGCTTGGCAACTGGTTCAAACTTATGACCGTTGCTGTGTCCTAAGGTCATGTGATCACCTTTTGCGACCTTTTGAACAAGCAAAATCAATGGGGAAGCCAGATTCACTTAACAACTGTGGCAAGAAAAGTCATAAAATGGGCCAAAACTCATGTCTCACGTAACAACTGAAATTTGGGGCTTATTTGTGGTCATAAGTCAAGGACTAACTGCAGTATTTTTATTTATCCTTCTTACTATCTTCTTTACTTCCCCCTCCTATAGGTATGATGATGATGATGATGATGATGATGATGATGATGATTGTGTTGTTTTGTATGTTCCCTGAGAGCTTCTGCACTGGAGACAAATTCCTAGTGTGTCTCTTCACACCTGGCCAAATAAAGCATTCCATTTCAAAAAAGGGCAGGGCTTCAACTGCACAGTCACAGCCAGCCCACTGTCTTTTTTGACTTTCTCTGCCAACATCGCTGGGGATTTGGTGAAAGGAAAGCTTTGCTGCGACTCATCTTAAAATACTGTCCCCTTCCAGCCTCATAAGTAAGCACTGCATCACATACTGGCAGAGAAAGTTTGGCCGAATATGCGTGGAATTTCGGTATATCTTTTTTTAACCGAATAATATGTAGGATTTTTTTTTTAAAGGAAAAGGTTCATACTGTGAAAAGATATGAAGGAAATAGCGCGTGCAAATTCCGTTTGTTTCCCCTGTCGGATTGCTTTACAGACAGTAAGGAAATGGTAAAATGTTAAGCAATGAAGTTGAGAAGAAGTGTAGCATAATGATGGAAGAGCATAATAAATAATCTTCAGAAAATGAAACTAGGTGAAGAATAGTGCAGACCTTTTGTATTCCTGAGGGCATCTCTTGGAAAGGGCTCAGTTCATAAATTATCTCTGTTAGGCCTGGCTTGCATCACTGCGAGGCGCATTCTGTGGTTATCTACCTGGAATCAGCTTGAGATGTTGGCCTTCTCTTTTATTGTTCAGCTTTGTGGTAAATAGTTCCATATGCCACAGATCTGTAAAACTCCATCTTGGGGAGGGGGCAGGGGGGGATGAACGTACGAGACAATGGGTCAGGTTCATGCAACATGGTGAGCCAGAATAGCAACCATCAATAAACCTCTATCAGTTCGAATCTTGTGTTGTGTTAAGTCCTAGACCGCTATTTACAAACCACAAAGGCTAGATGAAATAAGTCAAATCAAAAAGCACAATACGATTCATATGATGTGGGAACTCTCTAAATGTTTTTAAAATAAAATTATATAGTCCAAACAAAGAAATGCACTATTATACAGTGTGTGTGTGTGTGTGTGTGTACACACATACATATAAAGTGTTTTTCTATTAGGGGAGTGCAACCCCATCCAAAACTAAAGAAGGAAAAGGCGGTTACTCTGTATACTGTTGCATAACAGCTAACAAAACATTATATTACAGGTAGCCAAACTATAAGGTAAAGGTAAAGGTTCCCCTCTCACATATGTGCTAGTCGTTCCTGACTCTAGAGGGCAGTGCTCATCTCCGTTTCAAAGCCGAAGAGCCAGCGCTGTCCGAAGATGTCTCCATGGTCATGTGGCCAGCATGACTAAACGCCAAAGGCGCATGGAATGCTGTTACCTTCCCACCAAACTGCCAAACTGTCAAACTGTAGCCCTCATTATTGACCTCAAATTCCCAATAGTCTCCAAACGCAATGGCCAATAAAAAGGATGATGGGTGTTAGTCCACGTTTATCCAACTCTGACTCTTCACAATGCGCTGAACTCAAGTGCCATAAAGTTGTGTGAGATTTTATGCTGACAATAGCAAAATGCCTAAGTTTTATTTTTGTACTTAAGGTGGAAGCTGTCTAAAAGCAAGTAGGAACGTTGCTCCCTCCAGTATCATCTACACTCTGTAGCTCTCCAGAGTTTCAGAGGAAACTTTGCCAGTTCTATCTCAACTCTTCAGGAATTGATCAAGGGAGTCACTGCTCACAAAACACATGCTCTTCCACTAATGTATCTTTCATTATATTTTCTTCCGAAGAAGAGTAATTTCTGGATCTGTCTTTAAATATTGCATACAAAAAATATCAGTGCAGCTTGATATTTTTCCCTTCATTACCTCTTTTGTCTTGCTCGTGCTCCCTACCATTCTATTCAAAAATCAGATATGATCCTGGACTGAATATACAGTATGTCTGTACAATACTTTTAGCAGTTGAAATGTGGGAGAATCATCATTTCTGTAGTGATTAAGAGAGCACAAATCATTTGGGGCAACTCTATCAGGTGATTTAATGACTCTCTTAAACATGCCTGTGCCAATAGGTCTGGTGATCTCAAGGAATTGATGATTTGATGAGACGGCTGCCTTGTTTTTATATCAATTTTCTTCACTATGTTGTTATTGATAATATTGTTGATCTCTCTTCATTGTAGCTGTTTTAACATTTTGATTTTATAATTGCTTTTATTGTACACCACTAGAGTCACTTTATTGTGAGATGGCAGCTATAAAAATGTGACTAAAATAGTCCAGAACGTGATGGGTTGCCCATACTGCACTTTTAATTTCTCTGAACTGTGAATGGAAATATTGAGCATTTACATCTTAAATAGACAGTTGTTTTATTTCTGTGTTGTCTTACTCTTGTGGCAATATCCATTCATCTTCTTTCAGAATCTTTTTTTTAAGACTCAGTTCCTGGGGGCAAAATGTTCATTTGAAGGTCCTTCCCACTTTTTTTATACAGGAAAGCAGAACAATCAAGAACTGGTTTTGCCTGCAAGATATGAGGCTCCTGCAAATGATCACCACTAAACGTTAGCAAAGAGTGAGTGATTTCTTTATCTTTCTCCTGCCATCTAATATGGTCCAGATTTTTGTAGCCCCAAGCTCTGGGAGCTGTTCTAAAACGGTT
Source organism: Pantherophis guttatus (assembly GCF_059756535.1). Lineage (NCBI taxonomy): Eukaryota > Metazoa > Chordata > Lepidosauria > Squamata > Colubridae > Pantherophis > Pantherophis guttatus. The sequence goes on along the minus strand of NC_142063.1, from coordinate 202,259,496 downwards.
GCAGCAAAGAATCTAGGTCATCTTAAAAAGGACACTACAACTGAGTTTTCACGAACTAAAATTCATTCTCTACAACAGTAGGCAAGTAAAGCTCATTCTCTACAACAGAAGTAACTGAAGCCAGAATTGTAACTGCTCAGACTCCTCAGTCTAGCTATTTTAAACTTCAGGGCCAAAGTCTACAATGGGATTATGATTACAAGTACCCTTTTTTATGATGCTAAATAACTGAAGTACAATAATAGATAGTGTACTTCAAGGCTGGGGATACTGTATCTGGGGCTGGTGAAAGAATAATTTAGATTTTGGCTTTCTTTCTTCTACGCCCTGCTATTAAGCTATCTGGCATAACAACTTTAATCTTTCCTTCCTTCCTTGGGATGACATGATTGCAGCAAACCAATTTTGCACTCTGTAGAATGGAGATAAAGAACTTGAGCTTTTTCCTCCATCAAAAAGTTTCTGAATTTCAAGTTCTTGAAATTACAAAAAGAAGAAAAAGGCTGGCAATATTTCCTGTCAGGAACTTTAGCTGAGCCAGTCAGTATTCCTTGTTGGTGGATAGAACCCAAGCTAGCCCAAGGAAGATGGCGACGACTCAACGGGCTATATGTGAATTAAACTGTTGAAAACACTACCATCGGTGCATTGAATGGAGTGCAGGGGAGAGTCCAAAATACTGACATAATTCTAAATCCTGGTTATTTTTACAGTCTTGAATAAAAAAGGATTAGAACTATGCCGCCTTCGGTATGATCTAAGCATAGCTCATAAAATCATCTGCTACAATGTCCTACCTGTCAATGACTACTTCAGCTTCAACCACAACAATACATGAGCACACAATAGATACAAACTTAAAGTGAACTGCTCCAAACTTGATTGCAGAAAATAGGACTTCAGTAACAGAGTTGTTAATGCCTGGAATGCACTACCTGACTCTGTGGTCTCATCCCAAAACCCCCAAAACGTTAACCTAAAACTGTCTACTATTGACCTCACCCATTCCTAAGAGGTCTGTAAGGGGCGTGCATAAGAGCACCAGCGTGCCTACCATCCCTGTTCTAAAGTTCTCTTTAATTGTACTCATTTTATGTATTCAATTCATGCTTATACTTACCGTATATATATTATCTAATATGTATTCAACAAAATAAATAAATAAAATAAATAGTCTGAAATTATATAGATATGGTTATAGATATACTTTAGACTTCTTCCCTCTCTCCCTATATGTTTCTTTAAAGTGGCCCTGTTTTCCTTCACCTCCAGGATGTTTGTTAAAGTTCTATTACTAAGGAACAGAATTTCTTTTCCTTTGCTAGATAGCTATTTTCTTCCAGCTTGGGGCACTGCTGCAAACCTTAGCTGTAATCAGAATCACCACAGATGTATCTTAGACAAAAGGAAGAGGCCTTCTTACTTCACTATATTCCCTATCCATCAGCATAAATTTGTACAGTAAATGTTCCCTTCTGCAAACTTCAAGAGCAATTGAGAGCAACCCCTGTAAGGTCAGGAAGCCAATCCTTTTTTTTTTTTTTAAGGCTGTGCAGAAAATGCAAATCTGCCTAAGAAACTGATCTCTTCAACCCTGCCCCTTCACCATATAACCAACTATGCGTGTCTCACGAGCCACTAATCTGTGGATTTCTTTCCAACCTGGCAGAGTTAATTGAAAAAGCAAACACGTTCTGCGGGGATCACCTCCCTCTGGTGTCAACCACATTGGAAAGCGCGGAGAAATTATGGGCCAAATTCATCTATCACTCTGTGGCTCTGTGAAATTACATCAGCCTTCGGATAGGCCCTTTAAATGCCGCAAGCCACGAGTCAGATGTTACAGATGTGGTCAAGGACTTGGCATGCGGTGCGAAGCTCTTGGCGAATGCATCATTAACATCATGAAGCATTTAGCAGGCATTATTAAACATTATGCGAGATGTATGGCGGATGTTATGAATGCTGTCAAGAACTTGGCAAAGGATGCAGATCTCGTGAAGCTCACGAGAGGCATTATGAATGTCATCAGGCATCAGGCAGACATTTAAACATCTCTAACTGCTTGACAAAACTTATTATGCATATTGTGGGATTTGGGGTATCAAACTGTAAACAGCAGTTCCAGAATTGAAAATGACTTACTTAGTTATGCTAAATAAATGACACAATGACCTTAGAGAAAGTCTGCAAATACTTTACAAACGTAAGACACTCATTATTGCTATTATTTGATGCTGGGAATCCTTTCCCCTCATTAACATAAGACAATGGATCAAACCAAAGGCTTAAACTGGGGCCAACCAAGATACTTCTATGAAGAAGGAAAGACACTTCTCTCGGTGTTCCATGCAGTGGTGGGATTCAACCCATTTAACAACTGGTTTGATGAAAATGTGAGTGCGCGCACACACAGCTTCCACGCATGCGTGGCTTCTGCCATGCAACAAGGGTTGACCAAGTAGCCTTTCGGGGCCTGCTCCACTCCATCTCTGTTCTCCGGGGCAGTGGCTGCTTCTCTCTGCTGCTGCTCTTGCTGGGAGAGAGAGCATCTCTTGTACAATTTAACAGATGTGAGCCGCCACTTTCCGCTTAAGTCCCATCCGGAAAGCATTGTGGCACAGAGAAATAGCATTCAACATGGCTGCTGCTTCTCTGTGCTGCGCACTTTCCGGATGGAACTTAGAGGAAAGCGGCAGCTCACAGCTGCTAAATTGCACAAGAGACACACTCTCTCCCAGCAACAGCAGCAGCAGAGAGAAGCAGCTGCTGAGCCGGAGACCACATGGAGCATCTCCGTGAGCAACTGAGCCTCAGCAAGGGACAACTGCAAGATCTCCGCTGCAGCCAGCTAAGAAGAACTGTCCGGTAGTTTGAGGCCAGAGGGGGGCGGCAGCATGCAGGCAGAGGCCTGGGGCAAGGCTGGAGCCGGGGAATGGTGCTTTCCCCAATCCGGACGAGGTGGGCAGCGAGCAGGCAGAAGCTCCAGGGCAAGGCCGGAGCTGGGGAATGGCATGACCCTGGGCCCCAACCCAAGGCAAAGGGCGAGCGGGCGGCATGCGTACCTTTGGTGAGAAGAGTGAGTGAGGCGCGGAGGTGAGGCACAGAGATTAGCTGAACTGCATGGCGAAGGAAAGATAATATATAGGGTGGGGAGGTCCAGCCGGTTCTCTGAACTGCGCAAAATCATAATAACTGGTTTTCCCGAACTGGTCCGAACTGACTGAATCCCGCCCCTGGTTCCATATGAAAAAAGCCAATTGTCTCCAATGTTATATGTCACCTATAGCTATGATGAGTAGTCATATAAGCTTGTGGCTGCCTACATGTAGGCTTGCAGGAATGTAGTTATTTCATATATTGTTCTATTTCACTCACAAGTGTGATGGTAGAAATAGCTAATTACAGAACATTGCTTGTATTTCTTAGTTGTTTATCCCAGTTCTTATCCAATAAGGAGATTTGTGTGCATGTGGGAGGATGTTATGCCATTTCTTTTCAAGCAGAGCTGTATTTAACTCTACTCCCCCCCAAGTGCAGATAATTAAGTCTAGTACAAACATCCCAGTTCCCTCAAAATCATTTCTCTCTTTTTCTCTCTCTCTCCCTTTCACTTTTAACACTGAAAATAAGGCAGTTTCAAGAGTTCGGTCTTACTAGGACCTGTCTGTGTGTAAGAACAGATACAACACAGATTTGGATTTGGTCTTACCTGTTTGGAGGTAGACTACATCAAGTTTAGTTGCTGTAGTTAGGGAGTATGTGTGTATGCATTGTGAAAAGCAGTATTTGTACAATAATGCTTGGGAGGGGGATTTGTCTGAAAGCCACGTGTAGATTAGTTTGATCTCCTCAGAGAAAAATAGGACTTAACAATAGCACTTAGACTAATATGTCACTTCACAGTACTTTACAGCCTTCTCTGAGCGGTCAGCCTATTGCCTCCTACAAACTGAGTTCTCATTTTACCGACCTCAGAAGGATGGAAGGCTGAGTCAACCTTGAGTCCTGTCAGGGTTAAACTTCAGACTGTGGGCATAGTTAATCTGCAGAGCCGAGGTGGCACAGTGGTTAAAATGCAGTACTGCAGCTACTTCAGCTGACTGCTAGTTCAGCAGATCAGCGGATCAAATCTCACCAGCTCAAGGTTGACTCAGCCTTCCATCTTTCCGAGGTGGGTAAAATGAGGACTCAGATTGTTGGGGGCAATACGCTATTTAGTATACTGTCTTTGATGTAAGCCGCCCAGAGTCCTTGAAGAGTGGGCGGCATAGAAATATGACTAATAAAATAAATAAATAAATACTTCATTCTAATCACTGCACTACCAGGGCTTATATGCATGTAATAATTATATTATATTTAGTATTGAGCCAGGCTAAGATTCGATATTGGGATAAAACTCAAATATTAGAAATCCAAATCTTTGGTCAAGACAGAAGTGCCTCTCCCGTGCCAAGGTGCTGAGATGACAAACGGTATTTGACGTAGGTACAGAATTGTAGAAGGGCAAACTGACCCTAACCAGATACATTCTGTTGTTTAATGTTTATTGCATCCCAAATGTCATGCATATCCCTGGATAAGGGGTGCTGCTTCCTTATTGCCCTTGAGGCGTCTTCTAGCCTCTTATCTCCTTTTGTTATGTCTTGAGCTCCGGAGCTGAAAGCCTGAGCCTGTGGGAACAGGGCTGTTATGTCTTTCCTAGAGATAGATTAAAGGGTAGCTTCTACGTGTGAAATGTTGTACTCTTCGTAATAACTTTGTCTTTATACTGTATAAATATCTGGTTGAAATCATCCATCTTTGTTCAAACTTTTGGGGTCTTCGGACTGGTTGAACCTTTGCGCAAATAAAAACTCTTTCCTGCACTGAAGAGCTTGTCCTAGTCCGTCATTTTTCCTACAACAGCTGGCGACTCCGCCGGGACTGGGTACAAGGCGATATTTCGCTGAGGACCGTTTTGACCCCTCGGGACCATCGGGAGGTCGCTCCTGAACATTCTCCAGGCGCCACAGAGATACATCTCTGGGAGACAGCCGCGATAACCCGGTGGGCCCGACGGTGCTCTGATCGAGTCCAAGAACCCTGCGGTACAGGAAAGGTGGTCTGAACAAATTCCTGGCCAGGAATCTACGGAGTGGGAATGTTTTAAGTAAGTATATTGTAAAAGAATTGTACCTGCTTCATTTGAAAGCAGAAGGAGGGAATTGATCACTCCCTCGGACTCGGGGTAGGCTACCCTAATGAAGTCCATGTCAGGTTGTGTGGGTGGTTAAGCCGTCGCATTTCTCATTAGTGGCTGTGAGTTTCCAGGGTTATGAGTCGACGGCAGTGTGGTAGAAGGGATGGGGTTCAGAGCGTGCCAAATACTCCGTTGGCATGCATGTTAAAAGGTTTTGACAAGTATTTTAGCAACCCTTCCTATCTGAAAGGATCAAAGGATCAATTAAAATTCTTATGTAAATATGTGTGGCCACAAAGGGAGATGGGCTGATCCCCTCCCCCTCAGGGATGGTTAAAGGAAGAAACAGTGGATAAGTTGTGGGGAGTGATTGTAGTGAATCAGGATAAATATCCTGATCAATTTCAATATATTGATCAATGGGTGAGAGCCCTGTTGAAAAAAGCTGAGGATTTATTGCAATGTAGGGCTGAAACAGTCGGGTTATGTGTATCTGAGCAGGCAGGAAAAGTAAGGGGGCTGCTGGAGGGAGCGGAGGAGGAAATCAGAGGCGTATGAGTGATCCTGGCGTGAAGTCAAAAGTCAGGGGGAGTCATTCGCCTAGAGGTAGCAGTCAGAGTGAGGGAGGGGATGATGATGATGAGGAAGAGGAGGAAGATTTGGAGGCTGTGGGGGCTGTAGGTGGAGAAGAAAGAGCAGGAGGCACGGATGAATAAAAAGGCTAGTTTGTTGGTAGGAGAACTGCGAAGTGGGATGCAAGGGGGTTTTTCTCCCCCCCCTTCCTTTGAAGGGGAGAAAGAGGAAAAGAGATGCTTTTAAAACTTTTTTTCTCCTTTCTGGTGTTTGTCTTGTTTTTTTAACAAAATAGGCTGTACACCGCCCTGAGTCTTTTGGGAGAAGGGTGGTATAGAAATAAAATTATTTGGGAAAAAGGAATTACTTGGGAAAAGGAATGCCCAAGACAGATGGTGAGAAGTTGAGGGATGAGAAGAGCGGATTTTGGGTCAGGGATGCGTGGGCAGTTTGCAGGAAGAAGGGGAGAGTATTGGATTGGCAGACATGGTGTGGTCAGATTGAAGGGGACCAGGCTTGGGAGAACCCCCGCCTGAGCCGTTGGTTACAATGAGGATAGGGGGCCAGCAGACAACATTTTTAGTGGATACAGGAGCAGGTAGATCAGTTGTAAATAAGCAAATTGCAGCTCCTGGATCACGTAAAATCCAGGTCCAGGGGGTATCAGGGCAAGCCATGGGGCGGCAGGTCTTGAAATCAGAGATGTGTGATTTTAAGGAAGCTGAAATCCAGTATGAATTTTTGTACATTCCTGAGTGCCCTATTCCATTGCTAGGCAGGGATATGCTGAGCAAATTAGGGGCAACAATTTCTTTTGATGAAGATAGTCAGAGAATGACCATAAGGCATTCTCCGGAGGAGATTTGGAGGTTGTTTGATGTGCGCTGAGGATAACCTGCCGGGTTTTGCAGCTCGCCACCCTCCAGTGGGGGTGGAACTAAAACCTGGAGTGGAGTCTGTGAGTATGAGGCAGCGTCCCGTTTTTTGGGGAAGCTATTTGTGCTATTTATGAAAGCATTCAGAGATTTGGAGGTGGGGTTTTTGGTGCTTATTTAGTCCTCCTGGAATACTCCAATTATCCCAATTAAACAGTTAGATGGGTTTTACAGCCCGGGGCACGGTAACTTTACATCCAGCCGTGTTGAATCCATATACCCTGTTAAGTTTAATTCCACCCCGGGCTGAGTGGTTTTCTGTTATTGATTTAAGGGATGCATTCTTTACAATTCCCATTCACCCCATAAGCCAGCCACTGTTTGCATTTTGAGTGGGAGAATCCTTACACAGGAATGAAAATGCAATATACTGGGACTCGGCTGTCTCGGGGATTTAAGAACTCCCCCGCATTTTTTGGAATAGCGGTAGCTAGAGACTTACAGTATTATGTGCCTCAACAACCAGGAGACACAATACTGTAATATGTTGATGATGTTTGGATCAACAGGACTGACAGAGGATTTATGATGGGAGAATACTAAGATGAATACACGATGATGTTAGATTTGTTACTAGAGTGTGGTTATTGGGTAGCAAGAAAGAAAGCTCAATTGGTGAAAAGGAAAGTTAGATATTTGGGATACAATATAAGGGTTATCGAGCTTTAGGACCAGAGCAGGAAAAGGGCGGTCCTAATGCTGGTAGAACCCCGAACAAAAAGACAACTGAGAAGCTTTTTAGGACTAGCTAGCTTTTGCTGTAATTGGATGGGGAGGGGGCCGAAAAGCTGGCCCCACTGTTTGAAGGTGCTGGCTGCAAGTGCAGAATTGATTCAGAATTGTAATAAACTTACTTTTTCTTGTCCTATACTCATGCACTCCCCTCATGAGGAGCAGTCTGTGTTGGATACTAAGGGACATTTGTGGATTAGTGGGCAAAGGCTGACAAAATATCATGCAATTAGGAGTGAGAATCCACAGGTGTGTCTGGTGGTGTCTAACCGATTAAATCCAGCAACTTTGTTGCATACGGAGTCTGTTTCTGAGTATGATTGTTTACAGGTATTGGAGGTTTATTCCACCCGACCATGTAAATATGGTAAAATAAGGTAAATATGTATGTTAGGTGGCCTGATTTAGGTCATAAAGGGGGGGGGGTTGGAATATGGAGATGGTACAAGAACTTAATAAGCAAATTGAGAGATTCCAACAATATGTGATGGAATAAGTACCCCCTAGATTAGTAACTTAATGTCACTCATTTGAACCTGGGGACCAGGTGGAAGATGGAAGGGATCTTTTATTGGTATTATGACTTCTCCACTTGCTCTTAAGATTGCAGAATCAAAATCATGGATCCATCGGACATGAGTCAAGGCAGCAGCTGACACTGGCTGGAAAGTGTCCGTGGATGAACAACATCCAACAAAACTGACATTTGAATATGTTTAAAGAAAGCTTTTGTATTCTATATATAGGTTACCTTGATGTATATCTGCTGATGTAACCCGCTGTAAGCTAAAAAGAGGATGGAGCACCTGCTCTCTTGGATTGGTCCGGAACTTGGATCCTGACAAGAGATTGGAGATCGTTGCGGATCCATGTGGGAGGCAAATTGGGTGTGGGCACTTTGAGTAATTGGGGTAGTAGCTTTATTGATTATTGTGTTTTACAGATATAAGCAATGGTTTTGTGGACAACCAGGGCCCATTTGATTTCTCAGTCGTTCCGATTCCTAATATTTCCCCAACCGGCTGCGGAGTGTGAACCTCTTACAGATGAAAGAAGTCCCTGCTTAGGACACCCTGGAAGCTGCCTTTTGATGCAAAAGAACGGAAAAGAGGATTTTCTTTAAATGTGTTGGTTTTGTAATTGTGGGTGTGAGTGTTGTTGTTGCACTCACTGTATTGATTGTGTTTTATGTATAAGCTGTAAGGTAGAGTGGGACGTGAAAATTATAGAGGAGGTGCTAGTATATTATTTGGTAATAAATCCTGAACCCTTGTAATATTATCTGAAATGGAAAAGCTGCATATACCTGAAATTCCTAGTCATGTAACAAATACCTTTGTCAAATTAGCCGAAGACATAGCCCACACTCTGAATGTATCGAATTGTTTTGTTGGTGGAGGAACTAACATGGGAGAAAAATGGCCGTGGGAAGCTCAAGGAATTAAATTATTCCAAAATATTAGAAATGGATCAGAAAGGTAATCTGTCATATAATAAGGGTAAGGATGGAGACTGGACCTTGACTACTAGTCTGGTAGGGAATGTTTGTTTTTGGAGAAAAATTGTGCCAGGCTGTCATCAGGTGGGAAACCTCATATGTACAGGAAAATGGGAAAGTAAGGTATGGTGGTCAGGAGCTAATGCCACAGAGGGAACTGATGAAAGGGCCCTGTTTAAAGTAAACGGGTTATCCTTTTTAAAGGATCCAGATAATCAGACCCTTGAATGGCTGGCTCCTGATGGACTATACTGGATATGTGGTAAGATGACATATGGGGTTCTACCAAAATCTTGGTGTGGAGCTTGGGTCCTGGGAATAATTGGACCAGGATTTTTTTTTTTGCTTCCCCTTAAAACCCGACAGGTGTTAGGTGTCCCGGTATATGATGAGGTGGGAAATTTAAGACAGAGAAGACATGTAGATACATCAGCAATAAGGAAAGTTAGGGTTGGAGGTAACCAACGTAGTTGGGGAAGTGAAGAATGGCCTGCAGAACGAATTATTGAGGTTTATGGACCGGCTACATGGGCGGAAGATGGCATGTATGGCTATCGGACCCCTATATACATTCTGAACCGTTTAATTCGTCTGCAAGTTGTGGTTGAAATCATCACCAACGAAACTGTGAAAGGTCTTACTCAATTGGCTAGGGAAAGTGTCAAATCAAGGACATATATTATGCAGAATAGGTTAGCTTTAGATTATTTGTTAGCCAAGGAAGGAGGGGTATGTGGACTAATTGCTGTATAGAAGTTGATGAAAGCGGAAAGGTTATTAAGGAAATAACAGACAAAATGGTTAAAATAGCTCATGTGTCAGTCCAGACTTGGAAAGGCCTTAATTTACAGGATATGTTTTCAGGATGGTGGCCAAAGTTACCTGGCCTGCAGGCCATCTTTGGCCTGGTAGGATTAATAGCTGCAAGGGTGTCTTTTTCTCCCGTGTATTTTACCTCTGTTTGTTAAACTATCTCTAAAAGTCTATCCTTGCTGGTGGAACGTAAGACAACTGCTCAGGTGATGGCTACGTGGGATTACAAACGGCTCCAGCAGGAAGAGGACCTATGGTGTGACTCGTCTGGATAAACAGATGAGTCACAAAGGGGGGTATGAGCCAGGCTAAGATTCGATATTGGGATAAAACTCAAATATTAGAAATCCAAATCTTTGGTCAAGACAGAAGTGCCTCTCCCGTGCCAAGGTGCTGAGATGACAAACGGTATTTGACGTAGGTACAGAATTGTAGAAGGGCAAACTGACCCTAACCAGATACATTCTGTTGTTTAATGTTTATTGCATCCCAAATGTCATGCATATCCCTGGATAAGGGGTGCTGCTTCCTTATTGCCCTTGAGGCGTCTTCTAGCCTCTTATCTCCTTTTGTTATGTCTTGAGCTCCGGAGCTGAAAGCCTGAGCCTGTGGGAACAGGGCTGTTATGTCTTTCCTAGAGATAGATTAAAGGGTAGCTTCTACGTGTGAAATGTTGTACTCTTCGTAATAACTTTGTCTTTATACTGTATAAATATCTGGTTGAAATCATCCATCTTTGTTCAAACTTTTGGGGTCTTCGGACTGTTTGAACCTTTGCGCAAATAAAAACTCTTTCCTGCACTGAAGAGCTTGTCCTAGTCCGTCATTTTTCCTACAACAGCATAACATAACATTACTGTAGTAAAAGAAAGCTAAGGTAATATTAATAGCAATCTGGGTGCAAACTGTAAATAACTGGAGCACCGTTGAACATGGTAAGCATTGACAAAATCACCATCAATCAATTGCAAAAAGCAGCTTTAATTGGAACAGATTACATCCTGTGACAAAACTTTTAACACTATCGAACAGTGAACATCTGCCTATCCCAGGTCCTTGGGAAGGACTCAATAGGTGGATAAAAGTGCCAAATCCACTCTAAACATAACTGTGCAATGAATCATAATAATAATGGACAATAAAACAACTAAACCATAGCAGTTGAAAACTTGATGAAAATAGGACGTTCGTGTTATATACACAGAAATTAAGCAGATAGAGAGAAATCTTTGATTTTCCCTCCAATGGTGCTTAATTTTTATAAAAACACTGGAACCATTACATGGAACCATGGAAAAACTCTATCATTGTTGGAAGTAGAAGAAATATTTATAGCTTTTCTCTCTCTCCTCTGATAACTATGTTTATGAGAACAAGTAAGTCTGAAACAATTGCCCAGATCCGTCACTTTATATCTAATATACATCCATTTGCAGACAGATGCAGACCAAATCTTGAATTTTATCATTTAGATTGTACAAAAAAATAGGTCAGAGGGGCCACCTGAGGTTTGCATTCCTTTAACACAACTGAAAAAATCATATCAGAGTGCTTGTGGAATTCTGCAGAACTCTGAATTAAGTACATAACAATGTACATTAAGTACCGGTATATTCCATGTCAATAAAAGGGACCAGAAGATGGTAGAAGGAACTTACAAGTTCATATTGGCCACTGGGAAGTCTCCCAAGAGTGAGTGAGAATAAGATTTTAAAGATAGATCCTATCTGTCTGTTTGGGCATAATCCCCATTGAAATTGATAAGGTTTACTTTTGAGTTGGTATTGTGCTATAAAATAAGTGTCCTTTATAGTTGAAAGGATATCATGAAAAAATACAAAGTATTTTGCATAGCTTAGAGTATTTTAGGCTTAGCAATGGCCATAATTATTTGTGAGAAGAGTCGGTCAGGGCTCCTATTTTATGAGATGAGGCATTATGGCTGAGAAAACAGAAACTTTATTGGGTGAAATATGCATAAGATTTTACTCTCCGGTCCTGTTCTGTTCCCTGTTGCTGTATTAATAACATTGACATCATGATGATGCCAAGTCATCTGAAGAATATAAGAAAAGCCTTGCCAGATCAGATCGAAGATATGTCTCATCCAATATTTCATTTGGTAATATCAAGAAACCTTCTGAAAGTCCTCTGAAACTCTATTTGAAAACAACATGGGCAAAAATGTTAATAGACGGTAGCCAATTCCATTTTAGCATTCATTCCAGTAATACATTTTTCTCTCTGTACTGAATAAGAGGCTCGATTTAGGCATTTTGGGGGAAAGCGTAAGGTGTGTGGAGTTCAGCATGTCCAGTCTAGGGTTGTGGAGATTTTTTTAATCAAAGTGGTAGTCTATTAGGTCAACCTTAACAGGGAACATCAAAGGAATCAAATCAAAGTTAAAAGTTTTCTCTTAAATTTCCAACATCATGATAATGATGATTTATTTTTTCACAAGGCGTTTCCCATTTCTAAAAACTGCATAATTCTGATTTTGATTAATGCATCCACAAAATATTATAAAACCATTGATTGGAATCTATCATAATTATGGATCTTGTTATTATTCTTTAGCCTGCTGTGGACTTATTACAATCACAATCAGCCTGAGCTGCACATTTTATGGGTTTCAACTTCCCTATATACCTCTGAGTGCCCATTGGCTGTAGTTAGGGATTTTGTGGAATATCCAAGCCCATCCCTTCCCACCCCCAGAAAGATTATGGCAACCATAATTCTGCAGTTGCAGCCATCATCTTGAACTTAGACCCACCCTGCAGATACGTCTATGTAGTTGTTGTTTTTCTCCTTCTCCTTCTTCCCTGACTACTTACAATGACATTCCTTGTGCTATAGATCTTGGTGTGAAGTCAATTGGGCAACTTTCTATCATTGAACTAGTCAAACTGAAGGATGGGAGTATAGTTTGGATCCAACCCAATTTGTTGGGGGAAGTGGTCTGCTTTGATAGCTTGTTGCACTTTTGTTTTGTTAACCACTCTTGAAACCAGCCCTTCCCTTCTGCAAATGTTTCAAATATATTAGGCAGGTGTTTCCAAAGTACCTTATGCTGCAGGGAAATACACTGTGATGTAATTTGTCTAATTTGGCACTTGGAATGACTTTCAAGAACACTTGTTATTTTGCAGTGGAAATAGCTCCGCAACCACTTCAGAGAGGCCTTTGAAATGTGAGCTGGTACAAATTCTGCAGGTGTAGCTATATTCATCCCACCCCTCCCTCCCTTCCTCTGCTTTTGTAGCTTTAAAATGTATTTGCTTACTTTACTGTGTTATTGAGAAAGGGACAAAAAGTAGATTTAAATCATTTTTCGTGATTTAGCCTTACTCTTGTGAACAGTTACTTCTAGCTTTCAAATAAAGACCCACTGAATCCAAGAAACTATGTATTAACCACGAGAATATATTCTCTCAAGCTTAAACTTCCTCAGTTCAAGCAATTTCTTTCATTCTTTTTGTCCATTTTTCCCCCCTCCTTTTTGTGGGTTCTGGACATACCTGAGGTATGTTGGCATAAGTGGCAATTGGAAAACAGGAAATAGCTGTTTCCTTGCTAATTCTTGACCACTGAATGGTTTCGCCTTGTTTATTTTATTTCAGTGGCTCTATTCATCTTCAGATGAACAAGAACTCACACATCTTTTGTCAACATCTGACTAGGAAAAGACACATGGAATTTGTCAAGAGGACTTTAATATATAGATGAAGTCTACATTCATGTCATGGTAAGAAATGGATGCGTGTATTTAACATCTTGACTTTTCATTGGTAGCAACTTAGAGCCATCCAACTAATTTAAGATGAAATAGCATGAGAAGAAATTCTAGAAAGCTAAAAACTGCAATATTTAAGGGGATTGCTTATATGTTGTTCAAAATAATGGTGCACAAGCTATGGTCCTCCAGATGCTACTAGCAGTCCCAGGAGCTCTAGCTACCATGGCCAATAGAAAGGGAGGCTTGTTTGGCAACCCATGGAAAGCCACCATTAAAAGAACCCTATCAACTTTCTCATAGAGTAGAAGTGTGCAACACTTTCTTGAAAATTGCCCTATGTCAATATCAGTACCCAAACATCATCTTTGTTCTAGACTTACCCCCAGTTAGGTGGAACTATTCATCCCAGTATGGAGCCTCTGATTCCTTCACAGAAATTAAATGGTAGATCCATTCCTAGAGTGAATGATGGCCTCAGAACTAGAACATATCAGTCATGATTGATGCTAGTAAAACCTCTAGTATCTCAGTGAAGAATCTGTGGGCCACATTTTACAGAAGGACTGGTCCACTTAGACAGCAGGCTTCCTCTCTCACTAGAAAGACAAAACTCAAGAGAGAGGTGAAGAATACCAGACTCCAGGACAGAAGACTATTCCTTTCAAGAGTTTCCACTTTGGCAGGATATAAAATTTTAGTTGAACATCAGTTTATTTGGGGGCTAAAACTTTAGAATACTAACCTAACTGGTTTTAACTAGCATAAGGGTGTTCCAGACAGCCATAATTCCTATTCTTTGTTACAAAAATACTCAGGCTCAGCTTATAATCACTCACTGCATTCACCATATGAATGCTATAGTTCCAACTGATCTCTACCTGAGTGGTTCAGATATATGAAATTGGAATGTATGGGACATTCAACCCTGGATGGCCATGGGGAAAATTTTAGGTTTGTAAAGTATAGTTGTAAAAACTTTTGAAAATATCCTTATAAGTACTTGACGTGCACTTTCAACTGAGTATTGCAGCAACCAAGTTAGAATAGACAGAGATATGCCAAATTTAAAGCCACAATAAAAGTTAACTGATTTGAAGTATGCAGCTGCTCTCATATTCACACATTCTCACTTACGCATCCATTTATCTAATCCTATTATTCATTTAGACTGGACAAGTCAAAGGAACAGAAGCCACCAAATCCACACAAGTATGGCTCAAAGACCTGACGTACCCTTTTTATCCCTAAAGTCCTTTTTTCACTGAGTTTGTAAATTTGGCAGCTCTTTGATGGGATTAAGGGTTCTTTGTGCTCCACATCCGGCATCTCTTCCTTTGATTTCTAATGGCTTTTCGTTTGCATATCATTTGGCTCTTAATAAATTGGTTCCTTCTTATTGATTTCCTGAAGGTAACTTTTGAAAACATGTCTGACTTCTCTGTGTCTTGGTTCATTTTTAAGTTGTGGCCACCATTGTTAATTTTGGCCTAACTTCATACCTTGATCTGGCAGAAAAAAGTGTTGTTGTGAAGTCGTGTCCAACCCATCGCAACTCCATGGACAATGTTCCTCCAGGCCTTCCTGTCCTCTACCATCCTCTGGAGTCCATTTAAGCTCATGCCTACTGCTTCAGTGACTCCATCCAGCCACCTTGTTCTCTGCCGTCTCCTTCTTCTTTTGCCCTCAATCTTTCCCAGCATTAGCATAAAATTGGGCTGGCTTATTGCCAGTCTCTGCTCTGCTACAGCATTTTTCCCCCTTCTGTTCAATCATGTCCAATTCTTAGATACTGGCTGGACAAGTCCTTGCAGTTTTCTTGGCAATGTTTTTCAGAAGTGGCTTGCCATTGCTACACTATCAAGACTGTCCGTCATTTAGTTATCATCAGCCAAGTTAAAGAAGATGTTTAATGGATTTCCCAGGCTACATTTCCCTTTCCACTAAATTTCACTCATTGGTCACTCACCTGATGGTCTTCTCAATCCTTTCTCTGCAGATGGGATTGTCCATTGGCTATTCCTGACACAATTCTAATGCTCTTCTGACAGAGGGCTAAACACAAGTTCAGAGGTACCTGCCATGGGTCATTCCACTTTAACTGTCACATGTAAATGCCTTATTCTCTAATGTGTAAATAGTATATGAACGGGGTATCAGGGGTTAATTTATTCTTCACTTCTTAATGTATTCATAATTCACCACTCCCACACCTAGCTCCACCCATTGTATATATAAGGAGCTGTATACATCCATTTCCTCGCTTCTATCTGTGAATATTCAGTGAATATAGAATGCCTTGTGTAAATAAAGAGAGATATATTTGAACTCTTAACTCTTACTAGATTTATTGAGTCTGATCCTGAAAATATTGCAACAAGCTGGTAGCAGAGGATGGTTAATTGACTCAATAAAAAATTTAAAAAGAATGTCTAAGAGAGATAGGCCCAACACCAGGGCATACAGCAAAGAAATGGAAACGGATCAAGAAATAATCGACGAATCAACAAACGCGATTTCGAGAGAATCCGAAGAATACACCACTGAAGACGAAGAAATAATAGATGAAAATGATGATCAGGAGGAAATCAAAATAGAAAACAACGAACTCAGGTCAGAGATATTAAAACTATTAAAGAGCCAGAAAAATGATGAAAGCCTCATCGCGAACCTCCAAGATATGCTGAAAAACAGCGGAGCAGCGAGAGAGAAGCACATCACTACTGGAAAAACAAAAGACCCAAAAATAGTGAGTGATATGACTGCAGAAAAAATTACTATGAAGAAGAAAAACGGTGATCCCGCGCAAAATTTTGAATGGCAGCCATCTTGGTTTCAACAGACCTCCAGGGTGAGCGAAGCAGAGCCAATCAGAAAACTCGATTCAAAATTTCTGGCGCGAAAAACATTACCAGACAACGAAAACGAAAAAGAAAATTCAAACACCTCAGAAGAATCAGAATCGGAAAGTGAAGGTGATTCAACAAATAATCAGATAAAATCAGCAATGAAAACGCTTTTTGCTGCATTTGGACCAAAACTAAAAATTACCAAAAAGCTAACTAAGAAGCAAGCGAGCAAGCCAATGCCTCAAAATCTACCCACTCCCATCCTGACTACGAGAGCGCCGACGCCAGAACCCAGAGAGCCCTGCCGATACCGCCCCACGCCACAGACCGATGCAAGCACCAACGCTCTCAAAAGAAGAAAAAGAACAGCCAACATCATCAGGACTCCCAAGATCGAGCCAGAGACCGATTCGTCTGAGGAGGAGCAGAACGAGCGAGCTGCAACGACGAGAACCTCTCACGACGACTTCAGGGACGAAATGGACAACGCGCATGCGCAAGACTACGCAGACGGCCCAGGAAGACATGAATTGCTGAGAAGACCGTGCAGGCTTGTTGCGAGCATCCCCACGCCGTTTTGTAACTTTCTGCATTTACGAGACCACGGACTACCTCAGGTTGTAAGTAATGGACCTAATAATGTCGGAAATTTGCCCAGTGACTTCCCAAAGCTGAGGATAGATGGCATTAATTTACAAGAATGGTATCAGCAGCTCCAGGTTGTCTTTATGAAAGAAAACTTACTGTTTTTTATCACTAGTCCCCCAAAAAGACCTTGGACTCTAAAATTAGACTGTTTACACCATAGAGCATTTTTCTTATTAATTTCTAGTGTATCTCCTGCTATGTATCACAGCATTAAGCAAAATCTGACTGTTTCAGAAATTATTCAATGCATGTTCAATCTATTTCACAGTGACAGTGTAGCTACTACCACAAGGATGTCTAAAGATTTCTTTTCATCTAGGATAAAACCAGGGGTTTCCATAAGTGAGCACTTGATATCTTTAAACAAAATAAGAGCTGAACTGCATTTAAGGGGGGAGGTGATTTCAGATCAAACAATGAAAAGTGTTATCATCAACTCACTTGACCCATCATGGGATAATTATATGTCACATTTAGACACAATCAATCTAGGATACTTATCCATAGAAAGTCTATCCAATAAGTTAATAGCTGAAGACAATTCAAGGAGGAGTCGCTCTAACAATCACATAGAACACAAACCATATAGAAAAGTAGCTTTTCAAGAAAAATATAATGAAGCATTTAGATGCCACAACTGTGGATCTAGGGAACACAATAGAAGAGATTGCCCCAAAATTTCAAAAGAAAGACATAGGTCAGAATACAGAAACAAATACAACTATAGACAGTCTTCCATTGATAGACATAGATATAGAAGCCCGCCAAATTACAAAGAGAATAGAGGGGGCAGAGATAATTCAAAGGATAGAAAATCTGGTTCACTGAATGGATTAAATAAACAAGACAACACTAACATACAGCAAACAGAGAACAATAATTGGCTTATTGATTCTGGAGCAACTAATCACACCACCAATAACAAAAATATACTATCTTCATTTGTAGAAGATAAATTTGTAATAAAGGTAGCTAACCAAGAAAAGGTTCAAGTATTAGGTAGAGGGAATGTAACCTTACCTGGCCTAGGAAAAATAGAGGGGGTATTACTAATACCCGAAATACCTCATAACATACTAAGTGCCATAAAACTAAGCAGGGATTCTGATATTAACATTGTCTTTTCAAAAGGAAAAGCGACCTTGGAGAAAAATAAAATAGATATAGGTACAGTGATGATTAAAGGGGGCCTACCTTATTTAATAACAAAAGAAAAATGTTTGCATAACATTGATTCAAATATAGAAGATTGTATTGAAGTAGATGATGAAAACATTAGCAATAGTGACAATGATGAATGTAAAATAGCTCATGATCACAAAGATGCACATAATGAAAAAAAACCAAAAATAGGTAAGCCAATTCATGATGAGTGTGCTCATATTTTACATAGGAAGTTAGGACATGCCAATTTTCCTGTAGTACAAAAAATGACTGAACACGCAGAAGGTGTTAAAATAAAAAATTGTGAAAACTATTTGGAATGCTCAGTATGTAAATCTACAAAACTAAAAACTAGCCCCAGGCCAAGGAAATCAACTAGGTCAACCAACAAAATTTTTGATTTAGTACACATGGACTTAGTTGGTCCACTAACTCCATCAATCACTTATAGAAAACGTTACTTCTTGACCATAGTGGACGACTACAGTCGCTATGGATTTGTTTATACATTAAAACACAAAGATGAAACTTTTCAGAAATTTAAAGAATTTTATAAGCACGTAGAAACACAACACAATACCAAAATAAAACAAATCATGACAGATAGGGGATGTGAATTCATGTCTAAAGAATTCTCCCAATGGCTGAAGGACAAAGGAATGTTACATTACACAACTAGCCCATTTTCTGCGTTTCAGAACGGAATTGTAGAGAGGAAGAACTCAACGTTACAAACCATGATTAGATGCACATTGGAAGATGCTGGCTTAAGCAAACAATTCTGGTCAGAAGCCCTACATTATTCCAATTACACACAGAATAGAACCTGGTCCAGCATTGTAAATAAGACACCATATGAAGTGATGTATAATAGGAAACCAAAATTAGCACACATGCACATATTTGGAGTCACTGCAGACGTACACATACCTAAACAATTAAGAAGAAAGGGAGAAAATGTGTCCAGAAGACTCAGATTTATGGGATATGAGACAGGCACTAAAGGATACAGATTCATTGATAATAATAACAAATTTATAGTTTCCAGAACAGCTGTGTTCCATGAGCAGGCCAACTGGTCTAAAATACATCTTAATGAAATATTTCCAAGTAACAACAAAGATACAAAATCCCAAGAAAAAGGAATTATAGAAAAGCAAAATGACAACAAACATAGAAACAAAACCAAAACATGGACAAATAGCCAACACAAAATAAAGACAGACACACTAACAAAAAAGGAAGCAAGATATTTGCATGATAATAATAGTAAACCTGAAAAAACAATTAGAAACACCAGAAATCAAATGCCAAATAAATACAAGGATTACATAATGCATATGGATAGTGAATCAATGACACCTAATACATATGAAGAAGTGTTAAAACTTCCTCGTAAAGAAAAAGAAAAATGGGAATTAGCAATGAAAAAAGAGATGGAAAGTTTACAAGGATTAAACGTATTTACACCTGCAATTGCACCAAAAGACAAAACAATTATTGGTACTAGGTGGATATATAAAATTAAAAACTTAGAGGGAGGCAATACTTTATACAAAGCCAGACTAGTCGCACAAGGTTATGCACAGAAATATCCGGAGGACTATACTGACACATATTCCCCCACAGTAAGAACTGAGAGTGTCAAAACAGCTCTAGTAGTAGCATCAGCACTCAATCTCGATGTATTCCAATATGACATACAGACTGCGTATCTACACGCAAAACTAGATAAGGAAATATATGTAAGAGCACCTCACAGTCAATACACAAACAAGAATGAGACTTGGTTGTTAAACAAGAGTTTATACGGGTTAAAACAATCTGGTAAACGATGGTATGATTGTTTAGTAAAAGTACTTAAAACTATGGATTTCAATGCTACTACTGCTGATAACTGTTTCTTTGTGAAAAAAGGTGATGATTATATAGAATTTGTATTGTTCTATGTGGATGACATTTTATACATAGGTAAACATAAAGAGAGAAGAGAAACATTTGTAACTAAGCTAAATGAACATTTCTCATTGAAATCTTTAGGCAAAGTAAATAAGTATCTTGGTGTTCAAATTAATAAGACTAAAAGAGGATTCAAACTTACTCAGAGAGATAAGATCATAGAACTCTTAAACAAATGTAATCTAAGTGATGCCAAGCCTTGTGACACTCCTATGCAGACTGACTTCCTAAGAAATGCTGATGAATCATCCCCTGAATTCAAAGATAACACGTTTTATAGATCAGTCATAGGTTCACTTCTTTATATTTCCAATTGGACAAGACCTGATATCGCTTTACCCCTCAATTTATTATCCAGACATGTCAGCAAACCAACAATGTACCATTGGGAAGCTGTTAAAAGGATATTAAGATATTTGAAAAATACATTAGACTTTTGTTTGATGTTAGAACCTAATAATATTAAGGAACCAAACCTCACATGTTACGCAGATGCGGATTGGGCTGGAGACACCTCATGTAGAAAAAGTACATCCGGTTATGTATTCCTCCTAAATGATTGTCCAGTTTACTGGTACACTGGCAAACAAGAATTAGTGGCCACTTCAACGACAGAAGCAGAATATGTTTGTTTATCTAAAGCTGCAAATAACCTTGTATGGTTTAATGATTTAATTTCAGATGTTTGGAAAAAACCTGCTTTACCTTTTGTTATGCATGAGGACAATAAAGCAGCTATTGAAATATCTAGATCTGACGCCATTGGACAAAGGTCCAGACATATAGATATAAAATTTAAGCATGTGAGGCAATTATCTCAGGATGGATTTATCAGAGCAGTACATTGTGAAACATCAGAACAATTAGCTGACATACTGACAAAGCCTCTACCTTCTAAGCAGCATAAGTACTTGACATCCAAGTTATATGTCTTGTATTGTCCTGAATCTGAATGTAATTGGTGTAGCTTAACGAATCGGCATTTAGAGGGGGATTTGTCACATGTAAATGCCTTATTCTCTAATGTGTAAATAGTATATGAACGGGGTATCAGGGGTTAATTTATTCTTCACTTCTTAATGTATTCATAATTCACCACTCCCACACCTAGCTCCACCCATTGTATATATAAGGAGATGTATACATCCATTTCCTCGCTTCTATCTGTGAATATTCAGTGAATATAGAATGCCTTGTGTAAATAAAGAGAGATATATTTGAACTCTTAACTCTTACTAGATTTATTGAGTCTGATCCTGAAAATATTGCAACATTAACATTCTCATATATTTGTGGGCCAAACATTACCTGTTTTTTGCCTTTATTCTGGCAACTCAAGTTTGGTTGTTGGACATTGGCAGCACAATACGTCACACACATTGCTCTACTGCAGGGGTGGGGAATTATGGTCTTTCTATGACTTGTGGACTTCAACTCCCAGAATTCTGGGAACTGAACTCCACAAATCATAAAGGGGCCATAGTTTCCCACTTCTGCTCTATAGTGTCATGAATTATAGCAGCAGTAGCAGGTAATACTTTGTGTGGGAGCACACAAACTCCAAAACTCTGACTTTGGGTTTTACTGATTAGACTGATAGATCTTTATAGAAATGGCTTGTTCATATTATTATGAAAAAGCAAAAAGTTGTGATTTGATATTAATGCCTTGTTTTACTGTAACAGACAGAGTCAGAAGTCAATGTTTCTTTTTCTTTTTTCCCCCTTACCTTTCCTCACCTCTCTTTCCCCTTTTGCTCCCCATTGCTTTCCTATTTACTTTGTATTTTGTATTTTATATTTTGTATTTTACTATTTATTATTTTTCATTAATAAAAATATTAATAAAAAAATACTTGTGATGGAGCACCAATGGTAATTAGGATAGTTACATTTTCCCTCATTTCAAAAGCAGTGTATTCAGCAGAATTAGAAGGCAGGACACAGTTTCTGCAAGTAGTTTTCTGAGTGTGAGTAGCAGTCATAACCCAGAACCTCCTACACAACTTCAGAGGCCATCAGGAAGCAGCAGAGGAACACTGCCAGTCATATATGACAAGGAATTAATCTCACTAGATGACTGGAATTCTGTGGGATTTTTTTTTTTTGGTTTGTTTGTTTTTATTTAAAAGATTTGTATAGCTGCCCATCTTATGAAGTGTAACTCTGGATAGGCCACAACAGTCAAAAACAATAACAAACCATAAAAAGCATACAAACTAACAGAGATGACCTCATACTCAATGTCCTTAAAAACAGTGACTCAAATGAGGAAGATGAAGAGAATGCTTGGTTAGACTGCTTGCTTATGGCAGTCATGCATACAACTGGAAATTGGCAAATAGCAATGGCATTTAGACTTAGAAGCGGTTTACAGAGTCAGCCTATTGTCTCCCAACAATCCAGGTCCTCATTTTACCGGCCTCGGAAGGATGGAAGGCTGAAGTTAATCTTGAACTGTTGAGAATCGAACTGCTGGCAGCCAGCAGTCAGCAGAGTTAGCCTGCAATACTGCATTCTAATCATTGTGCCACCACAGCTCTAAATAAACAACTTTCTCTTATGTTTGGAAAGGAAAATGACCCATACATCCCCTGTTCATGTGTGTATGGGTCATAAGAAAAACAAAGAACTTGGTAGCATTCAGAAGATGGAGAAACCCCAACATTTGGAGCTTTATCTCAGAACAGTGGCTTCTTATCCAAATGCCAAAATGGGACATGGGATTGGATGGAGGGGAAACCGTTAAGTACTGCACAATTTTTCCACAGCCATCCACTCAGAAAAGATTGAATGTTATTATACAAAGATTTTACTAAAGTATTACTTTTTGGCATGTACATTTTCCAAATGGTTTTTGTGTTTATGCTTTTTATTGTTATATTATGAACGTTTTGCATGGACAGGACATTTCTTACATTAATAGGGAGTGGTACCGCCACATTAAAAATGTTCGAATTGGACTCAAAATGCTATTAAGAATGTATTATTTATTATACCCTTATTCTTAAAAGTCTGCAGTTTGGCCAGTATTCACAAGAAACACCATATGACTTAGGTGACCTATTACACAACATCAATAAATTTTTAGACAACTGCATACCTGCCAGAGCTGGGAAAGCCAAACATTGAAGCTCGAACATTAAAACATCCTTGTCATACCTATCATCTACACTCTTACTCATATTGAATGTTAAGCCAATAAACCTAGGCCAGATAAGTTTAATATTTCTGAAGTGCAATCTAATCTTTTCAGGAGTGGAAAAGTATAAAGGAAGGGGGGGAAACACAGTTTTGGGAAATGGCCTAAGGGTCAAGAGATGTAAAGGGGATAAATAGCAGGCAGTGAAAAGCTTGATCCTCCTATCTATATATTTCTTCTCAGAGATTGCCTCACTAAATTCATTGGGATCTACAGAAAGGGAAGTGCATATGGGATTGTAGATAGTCTACGGCCTTATCCCCTGGGAATTCCCCATTCAAATTGCTGCTTTTATTTAGGGAAATTGGTTGCTGAGAATTTGTTCATGTAGGCAGGTTAATAATCTAACCATTGAAGTTGTAATCTAAAACACGTTTCCTTAAAAGAAGAAGTGGTAGAGAATTTTGCTGGTTCCCATGCTGATGGGGGAAAAAAATCATTTTCCTAATTACTGTGTAAACTAGAACACAGTTATCCTTTAAATTTCTCAGAAATGTGAGAAAACAAAACAATTCTCTAAGTAAGTATATTTACAGACGATTTATTAGAAAAGGAAATTAAATACAAATAGACTGTTGACAAAATGTGTACACTAGACAAATGTTCATATAAAAGTATATCTGCTAGAAAAGTACAAACATAACATCTCTCTTTTTCTCTCTGAACTTCTATACAGCCATTTTTTACCATTGTAACCCAATGCAAAAATTAAGCTGTAAACCGAAGCATAACAAAACAATGCACAGGATTTTATTAAGAGGTAGCTGGCACCCGAGTACGTTTAGTTCACCTTCCAGCAAACATATTTTATTTAGACTTTCAAAGCATTGTTGACAATGTTCTGTGGAAAAATCACTCAAGCAAACCTCACAGTGGTGAGATAAGAGAACTGGAACTCATATGGACTAGTAATTGTTTAGAAAATAGAAGCTAGTAGAGAGGGTGTGACAAGTTCAAAAATACACTGGATTTCAGTAACTTTTTTTCCTTTGTCAATTCATCTGAAGGAGAGATGGTCCTATGGGCAAGATATATCAGTTGAAGTGATCCTTGGAAATGTTCTGGAACCTTATCTCTGGGTGGACCATTACAATATCATCAGTGAAAATTTTGGGGACCACCATATGGGAATGTGAAATGCAATGCATCCATCACATGTCAGGATGTACATTTTGTACCAGATAGCATCTGAAAGGTCCCCAAATTTAAAATTAATTTAGTTTTAAGATTAAAATTCCTGAAATCTTGCAACTCTCATGAAATCCCAGGCAAGAGTGCCAATGTCTTGTGATATTTGGAAACTTTTATATTTTGATAATAAAATCAAATGGCATTCAAACAAATGGCTCACCCTGGAGAATCTTGCAGATCACCAAGAATCTCTGGAATACTATTGGGGCTCATTTGATCTATGGACTCCCCTATGTTACATATTTGTTTGAAAAGGAACTAATGTGTTGCACAACCCTACTGATTGGCTATACCAGGGATGGCTAACCTTTTTGCTGTCGCGTGCCAAAAGTGGGGTGAGAGCGGGGGGATCGTGCATGTGCGTGCCGACACCCATAATTCAATGCCCACCCGTGCTCCACCCTCCCGCGCATGTGTGCATGCTTCCCCCGTGCTCCCCCTGCTTTTGACACCTGATGGCACAGTGGGCCCGTTTTTCACTCTCCCCAGGCTCCAGAGGCTTTCTAGGAGCCTGGGGAGGGCAAAAACGGTCTTCCTCAACCCCCCTGGAGGCCCTCTGGAGGCTGGAAACAGCTCATTTCCCGATTTCAGGTGGGCCCGGAAGGCCCGAAAATCAGCTGGCCAGTGGGCACATGTGTGCTGGAGCTGAGCTAGGGCAATGCTCGTGTGCCCTCAGATATGGCTCCGCGTGCCACCTGTGGCATCCGTGCCATAGGTTTGCCATCACAGGGCTATACATTAAAAAAAAAAAGTCACCTGGATGAAAAATAATTTGTTTATTTTCGTAATATACATTTATGAAGAAATACCTGACAAATTAGGCAACATTTCAATAAAATGTTTTCTACAAACAATAAAAATTGCAATTTCAAGTAAAAATCTAAAATGTGAAACCAAAAGTTCATTCAGTGATATTCTACGGGCAGACATAAATAAATTTGTCCTCATCTTTTTTCAGTAGTAATTACAGAAAACATCATTTTCTAGCAGCATTCAGAGAAAGGTGTATCTGAAAGCAGTCACAGTTCATTAAACTGCCTGTAAAAGAAATGATTTGAATTTAAAAATGCAAACAACCTTGCTTCTTTGGATCCATAAAATTGTGGAAGAAACTATGCATCATGCAACGCAACTATGCGTTTTTGGTCTTAGACTATGTACAATATTTGTTTCTGCCTACTTTGTTCATTTAGGGACTGCAGAAGGTAAGAGGTTCTGGTTATAAAAGGAAAGGCAGAAAGCCCATCCTACCATGCACTCCATGAAGAAGCCCTCTGGAATCAGAGAACATGACAGCAACCATATGCTTTCTAATTCAAATCGCTGTACATTATAAGGTAAATGGAAGGCTGAAATACAGGATTCGGGATGCATAAAGTTAAGCAGAGATGAAAGGAATTGTTGATCAAGTGTAGATCATTTTTCCAGTTAAGGAAAACATCCATTTCCATGTAGGAAAAATAAAAGCAAATACAAGGTATGTTGCTTGGTGGTAGAAACATGCAGAAACCTCTGAGTTTGGTTATTAGCTTCTCCAAGTAAAAAAAGTCTCATCTCGGGAAGACTGATTCTGATGCCAGAGATTCAGAACTTGTACTACCAAGGCAGAGGGGAGAGAACCAGAAGTTATTTCAGACCAGCGGCTTCCTAGTCAGGGACATTTGCAGCAGGCAGCCTCAGGATTCAGTGTTCTGGAGTAACACTAAACAAAGTGCTTTGGGGCCCTGTGAGAACTTTAAAAAATGCAGTTAATGATTCTATGTGTTGAACCCAGTGCTGCAAAAACATCAGAGTCCTGGACCATGATTCTGAGCTGTGATTGGCCATATGATACATGCCACAACAATGCTTCTTTCCCTATTTTATTTTACAATATAAAGACATGGAGAGATATTCTGATTGATAATAGAATAAAGAGCTGAAAACAAATCTCCGTCCTGCTCCGTATATTCTTATTTTAGATATAAGACACTGAAATATTTGCCTTTTTCTGTAGCTTCTTCAGGCTCCTATAAGAAAATGCACAACTTGAATCCTTCCCTGTTTCATCCAGACAGGAATCTTTCCTCTTTTCCAGCTTCAACCCACTTCTCAATAACCAAATTCCAGACATAGCTGTGGCCCATACCTCTTGCCAAACAAAAAGCACTACCATCTTCTTTGGACTGACACGAACATTTCTATCTGTTGGAGGGTCCAAAAAGGCATTTACACTTGCCTGCCTAAAATAAGAAATTCTTGATCTTCTGTTATTTTCTTACACCATTATCCAGATGTGATCAGGCCAGCCTGAAACTTCCCCAGCCTTGGTCCTCTCCAAACATGTCAGGACAATTTCTTAGTGAAATGGAATTTCTGGGAGTTTTTAATCCTAACATTTCTGGAGGGCACCTAGTTGAGAAAGGCTGAGCTAGATTGATCCTGTGTCTCTTGCCTAGATGGGACACTCAAGAGAAAAGAGGGGTCAATGATAGACTTTGGCTCCTGCTTTCAAACTTTGCCTACAAATAACAATGGATTTGTTTGAATTTACTGCATGAGAAAATTTCTTTTTCTTGGTTTTGGGCCCCCATTTCATGGATATGTTTTCCATTTAGTGTCTTACTTGAATATACAGTATCTTTTAAAGTGGTTAGGGGTATGTGGAATTAAGGGCATGTGGAAAGCTGCAAACATCTTAGAAAATGGAAATTTAGGCTGATCTTCTCTGTGGACATTATAATCCATTGCCCCAAACAAAGGAGATTTCCCAAAACAAGACTATGTTCTCCCTTTTTATTAAAAGAGAAGAAATACAAATGAATAGCGTTTCTGTTTTTCAGGAGAACAGGCTGCAAGTTGTAAGTTGCTAAGATATCAGATAACTATGCAACATAAAATCGCATTGAATGAAACAGTTTCATGATCCTTGCACCAAACTTGAGGGGTCTCCAAGTTATTCACTTTGGTTAATGTTTTTTTCATTAATTACAAAGCTAAAGATTCCCTTGAGTTAAATTTATGTTCCCATGACTTCATAGACAAGTTATTTTTTTTTAGCAGCAGAAAGGAAGCTATTTGTCCCTACTTTCTTGTCAGTCTACTCTAGAGCCTTGAGATTTAGTACTAAAGTGCTATTCAGGTCCAACCTTGCTTAGCTTTCAAGGTTAGTCAAGATCACTAAGAGCTGCTATCAGAGCAGAGTAACATGGATGAAATATGTCCCCACCAGAACTGGGTGAAAGTTGCAAGCAAGCTAGAATGTTTTAAGCATGTATTGCCAATTACATACCTTGAAAATCTGGTTTCGCAATCAGAAGAGAGTGAAGTCATAGAATGGAGTAGAATTTCAGACAGTGATTAATAAAAAATACACGAGGAGGTCTGGTCAAATTATGGAACTTACCATGTGTGCTGTACTAAAAAATAATAAATAAACATGGAAGGCGCTACTACACAAAGGAGAATCCCAGGAAGTGGATCCTCAACACCTAAAGCTTCCATTGCCTGCCAATATCTTCCTATTCTGAATGCGTAGTGCCATTTTGATAATGTAATTTCTTGTTTCCAGAAAAGGCTGTTAATACTGTACATCACAAGATTGGTAACCTACAGCCCTGGGTTCCATGAGACCTTTGACGCACATCTGGGGGGTATGCTAAATTTCTACCTCAGTCTTTTAGTTGGTTTGTTTTAAATTTGAGAGGACTGGGGAATTTTAAGAGTTTAATTTTACCCCTTGAAACCTCAATAATCCCCACCCAGGATCAATTTTTCTTCTGCAAATCTTAAGATATAAATTTTGACTGTTGGTCAAAATTTGTGCACCTCCAATAGGCAGAATTATTGGTTCTTTCCATCATCCCCCATATCATGGCATCACTGGACATTGTCCCTCATGGTCTTCAAGTCCAATTTTTCAAAAGACTGCCGTCTGCAAAAAGGTTGCCTACGTAATATGCAAAATGATTTCTGTAAACATATTTATGTGCAGAGAATGAAGGAAGGAACTGATATAGTTTAAAGAGAAGTGTTTAAAGACTATATATATTTTAATATAAAACACACCATACATATTTTGTGGACAGTGTATTGACTGGGTCAAATCTTTTTTAAACAATGCTAACAATAATAATACAAATAAGTATGCATAATCCTGATCTTCCAACTTCAACAGTACCATTCTTTCTTTATAATTCTTTATCATTTTTTCCATTAATTCATTTAAACATAAATAATATTTATTTGTGCCATGTATTTGTTATCCCCTACTAAGTCACTAATATTTAATATTTTGAGAATTACTCATTATTCCACCATAATTTCAATATCCGAAATGTCTAGAACTACTAACAAGGCCAAATATTAACACAATTTAATCAATCCCGGGAATATATATCAAAATCCCCACAATTTCTAATCCTTAAAAGTTTAAGTTCACAATATACTTTAACACACTATTAATACTAATAATACAATCAGATTACCTAATCCTAAATTTCCACCTACTAAGCTTAGTTTATTTTTAATTATAATAGATTCTATTATCTGTTAATACTATTTTCCCTATTTTCTCTATTTGTCTTTTCTATTTTTTCATTTTATTAATATATTTTATCATTATCCATCATCTCTTAGCCTTTTTGGAGTTCCATCATTTATTGAATTTTTAATTACCCTTTTATAAGACTCTTGGAGTCTTATAACTCTTTTTGATATTTTTATACCTATGAACATTCTCTTCGGGTTGCCCTTTGTCTCTTTCTGCAGTATTATTTGAACACCGATCAATAAGACTTTCTTTTTTTAAAATATACTTTTTCTCTCTCTCTAAACCTTTCTCTTTTTTTGAAGATATTTTTCTTTTTTCTCTATTCTATTATAAGCTTTTAAGGAATTATCTAATTGAGTCCTATTTATTAATCCTTTCTCTTCATCTCATTTTGATTTTTTTCCCTTCTGCTGCTTCTTCTAATTTCTTATCTATTTCCTGAATATCATGTTCATCTTTTTCCCCCAATTGCTGAGTGGCTTCTACACTCATTTCTTTATCTTTGGACAATCCCCTTGTCTCCTTGAACCTTTTAAAATTCTTGTACTTATATTAAATCTTTAGAGTAAGAGTTGGAAGTTATCTCACCCAGTTTCAATGCTCTGTCCACGGACCACTTCAGCACAAATATTATGGTTTGGGTTTATGACTGCCAAAAATGGCCGTCGTCCCTGCTACTGTTCAGGAGAGTTTGCTTCAGACCTAACGATGAAATTGTGAGTTCCTCGTGGTCCATGAAGCGCCTATTCTTTCTTCATCATCACTACAAGGTGGCTTTGACCTCGTAGTGGTTACCGGCTGGATTTTGCAGGGCTCGGAGGAGCCCCCTATTTTCCAAGCCGTTCTCCCCACGACGTCAACCGGAAGTCTCATGTTTAAAGACCTTTGAGGTGAATATATGTTAATGTCATTAATCTTTGTCTTGCCCTGACCAGGGTGATTTTTTTTTAAAATATCTAGTATTGTATGTATTAAAAAAGAAAATATTTTCCTTTCATGAATTCTTGCTCTTCCTTTTCTAGCCAAGAAAGAGAAACATAACCCAGATCTGGCTTTGAAAGTATTTTGTATTTCCTTAACATCAGTAACTCATGGCATCATAATAAAGGGAGAGAAGCATCAAATAGCATCACCATTAGCCACCATGTTCGAAACCTCATGTATCCACGTTTTAGGGGGCCACAGGGCTTGTAATACTATAAGCCATATATTACTTATTCAGTTCTTAGTATAGCTTAAAATGTTGGTTTTTATCTTTTATGTCCTTGCATGACAGTTGCAAGAACTGTATTGGCCTGACCTATACAAACCTTTTAATTAAAAAGCAACCCATGTACTCTAGCATCATTTCTCATAGATATTTATTTTATTTAAATACTTTTTTGTATTTCCACCGGTAGTCAATGTTCATGGATATGGTGGAAACAAAGATAGTTTTCAAGGAGAAAAAAGTATACTAAATGGCATGGCATTAACTATTATTAAGTAATATTGAAATTAACATAATCATTTTATTGTTATTATATTAATATTAAAACATATTAAGTATGTTTCCTTACGTTTTATTTAATTCCCTGGCTGAATTGAAAACTACTGGGACTCCTCAATTCTGCACTGTGTTTGTTTTGTGTCCCAAGTCAGAAAGTGGTCCTGCCAAGTAGCCATTTTGTAGGCACAAAGTCTGTCTTTTTGGAGTGTTAAAATGTTAAATCACTTAGAGTTCTTCTTAATTTGTTAAGTGTCTGTTTGATTTACACAGCCATAATTTTTTCCTCTTCAGTTTGCTGTGAAATGATAAGACTAAATTCAATGCACCCAACTCCTTTCAAAGTGAACCAGGAAGGAATTTCTTTAGACAATGTCTCTAATTGTTTTTTTTTTATATTATGACTTCTCTAAAAATTAGTAAAAATCACAATGTATTGACTAAAATGATCAAGAGGCAAATGCTTTTCCACAAAGCATTTGGCTGGATGATCTAGGCCGAAGAAAATAAAATAAAGATTAACTGAGGAAATATTTCTAAAGTTTTTATTCCTGCTCAGATAGTACAGCCTGTAAGTGTGTGGACTGCAGAAATCCATAGCATATTTGGATTCTTCCTGGAATGGATGTTATGTAGAACTCAGCTGAAACTGTGTAAAATTACTGAAAAGTCTTTAAAATGCTATTTGTTCTTCTGCTACTAATTTATGATATTCCACAGCAACTGTTCAATGCGCTCAACATTCTCTTCAAGCCATTTCATGACCATAAGGCAATTCCCTTGCAAGGCTGTTACAAGTTCTCTTCCTAGCTTTTGTGCCTTTGAACCCACCGTGAAAAAGTCCCATGTGAAATCCTGAGAGGATGTTTCTTTAACTGTAGCATAATCTTCTAGCCATTTATTGGCTGCTGCACTGTAATTATCCAATAACTGTTCTAAGAATCTTACGTGATCTTCTATGTGCTGGATTTGAATTTCAGTGTATATTTGGAGGTTACTACCTTGCATCCTCAGGGCTTTGTAGATGATTATAGGGGCTTCCTCCAACCACGTATACAAGCTACTGTTAGAATATTCCAGCAACGGATTTGCTTTATTGATATCTTCATTCCAACATTTGTCACGGAGTACAATCTCCTTAGCCAGCATATAATCAGGATGTTTCATATATCTGTTGTGAAACTCTTGTAGGGCCCAAAAGTACATATTGAGCCACACATTAAGATCTCTAGTATTTTCTTCGAGCCATTCCCCTAAGTTCTTGATACGGTTACTTGCCAGTTTATCTAAAGCTCCTACGTGCTCTTTCATTGATTGGTCAAACTTTTGCAAGAGAAGAGATATGGTTTTAATGTGTTCCTCAAATCTTTCTCCAACTACCTATGTAAAAATAAATGCAACAATGGTATTAGTTATATACTCTTTGTATGTGTACATACAAATGTACGTCTGCATATATCAAAAGAAATCACCATTTTTGACAAGTGCCATGTAAAATTGAAGGAAAGATGAAAAAAGGAGCATAGGTTGAGGATGCAGGAAGATGTTCCTTGCAATCTACAGGAAGATTATGAATCCACGACAGTGGTGAATCTAAATTTTTTTACTACCGGTTCTGTGGGCATGGCTTGGTGGGCGTGGTGTGGCTTGGTGGGCGTGGCAGGGGAAGGATACTGCAAAATCTCCATTCCCACCCCACTCCAGGGGAAGGATATTGCAAAATCTCCATTCCCACCCCACTCTGGGGCCAACCAGAGGTGGTATTTGCTGGTTCTCTGAACTACTCAAAATTTCCGCTACCGGTTCTCCAAACTGCTCAAAATTTCTGCTACCGGTTCTCCAGAACCTGTCAGAACCTGCTGGATTTCACCCCGACCCAAGACCATTCTTACCTTTCTTAGTAACTGATAAGGAGAAATTTTATAGTGATCGTTGGCAGTCTTGTCATCCGTACGTTTGTCTAACCCAGTGCTTTTTTCATAACAGAGACCGGTTTCAAGAAACACAATTTTTCCATGGACCAGGGGTGTAGGTGGGGAATGATTTTGGTTTCACCAACTCGCCCACCACTCACCTCCAATTTTCCACCATGCAACTTCTCTGAAAGACCTTGGTTCTAGGACATATGCTACTCTTATGTCTCCTCTAACCTGCCCCTTCCCAACTCAACTTTATCTATAATAAATGTCCCAAACAATGTGATGTTTCTCCCTAAAGGAGTTGTGTTTCATGGTCTTTTGGCTTGTCCTTTTCTGCTCTGAAGTCATCTCTGAAGAGGACAGATTGTGCATTTTTTCCACCCTGAATGGCCCTGATGATGATTAGGGAAACTACTCCAAAACTAAGCACGGGGGAATTTATATCACCCCAATTGGCTTGATTATTTATACACTGTATGTTAAATTTCCAGGGACTTCACTTTAATTTGCAGATGGATGTATTACATGTATGTGCACTAGTACTGGGTATTTCAGCTTCTAGTATGGCAAAGTTCACTTCACTCCTTAGTTCCTTTCTATAAGACTTAACTGCCTCATTTAGTCTAGATCAAATCCAATGTTTGGCTATGAATGTGCAAAAGAGAACTCTTACATGGAGGAAAACCTTTTAGACATTAATTGTTGAGAATTGGAGGTTTCATGGAGAAACAGAAGCTGCTTTCTTTTTGTTTTCGAATAGCCAAAAGCTGTTAGCAACCAGCTGGATTTTATTGACACTGTAGCTACTATAGAAATAGCACTTAGACTTATATACCACTTCACAGTGCTTTACAGGCCTCTCTAAGCGGTTTACAGAGTCAGCCTATTGCCCCCAACAATCTGGGTCCTCCCTTTACCGACCTTGGAATGGAAGGCTGAATCAACCTTGAGCAGGTGAGAATCAAACTGTCAAACTGCTGGAAGCTGGCAGTCAGCAGAAGTAGCTTGCAGTACTGCATTCTAACCACTGTGCCACCATGGCTCTTAAATTATAAAGCAGTTGTGGAGAAACTAATCACAACAAAACCAATTTACCACTAACTAATGGTCATATTGTCTGGGAAATGCATTTCCAGCACATTTAGAGATTACTAGACTGGGAAAGATGGTTCAATAGAACTTTTGACCTAATGACCTAATCTACATTAGTGTAATGCATCATACCTGAAGAGAGTGGTACCAAGAGTAACTTTCATCTTGGGGCTCTTTTTGGGAACTCCAGGTTCTCTCTGGCCAAAGAAAACATTGATAAATTAGTGCCTAACATCATTGTCTTGCAAATGGTCTCTAGGGAATTAGATTAAGCTTAAACGGAATGTATGTTTTCTTCAGAAGTAGTTATATTCATGTTTTTAGAATACAAAAAAACCCAAGCTCTTCCATCCATAGGAATAGAAATATTTTGAATCTTTTCATTTGTCCTTAACAATAATAATGTTAGCTTTAAGTTCTATTAGAAGATGTTGAATGAAGCAGAATATCTTTCAAAGTTAGTAAAGCTTGTGGGAACGGAATGAAGCTGAAGACCAGTAAGAACCGGAAAAGTTGAAGTGCTCCAAATCCCGACTGCAAAGCACCTTGTGGGACCTAGGAGACACACCTTCTTGGTAGTGTGAGATTCATATGGACTTTCAGCCCTGTTGGACTTCCATAAAGCTGTAAAAACCTGAATCAGAATATGAAATATAATGGTGATGCCTGCTCCCAAATCTAGTTTTTGATGGGGGATGTGTTCAAATTCTTCTCTTCCCTGATGTCCACCGTATAGCCCTCTGATCTTAAGTGCTTGTTTTTAGTTATTACTTATCTGATGCTTAAGATGTAAAGTACCTAGGGTTAACTTGAAAATTAACTATGTAAATGTATGTGCTGTCTGGACTATCACGTACTAAATGTAGATTTGAATTAAAATTATATCTTAGATAAAGGTGCAGTCATACATACTTCACAAAATACTTTTGAGGAGATGTGTCTAGAAATGTATTATAACCCCATACAGGGATAAGGATCCTGTGGCCATTCAGCTGAACTACAACTCCCAAGATTCCTCACCAGACTGGGCCTGCTGGGAGTTGTAGTTTAGTAACACCTGAAGGACTAAAGTTATTCACTCCTGATGCAGTATGGAAGCTGTCTTTTCAGGGTTTCAGTTTGAGAGGCCTGCCACTGAATCTGGGGCCCCAAACTTCAATCTACAGCAGAGCTCCAAGAATAGTTTTTTGTGCTGAGGATCCTATTGCAGCTGGCTCTTCGTGACATGAGGAACTGTGTTTGAACAATGGTTGATTATGAACAGCACCTATTCAGCAAAGGAGAAATTATTCCAGTTGTGATTCATCCTTGTTTCAATCTCAGCCAAGAATCTACTTTATACTCTGTGCAAAAGAAAGGGTATTATATAATTAGCACTTCCTATACAGAATTCTTATGTGTGATGTTTATTTGGAGTTACTTTGGGGTATGTTTTGACTTTGGCAAAAGTTGTAATGCTATAATTAAAGAAAAGCAAACATCTTTCATAGGCACAGCTGATTACACTGATTAGGCAATCTTTTCTAGACATGATCAACTCTGGGGACGATAGTTTGACACATCTTCAGCGGAGGTTGTACAGTTGATGTTGCTAGGGAGAAAGTTGATCGCTCTTTTAGAGAAAAAAAATGTTTTTGATCCTCACATATTAATTTACAAAGAAGGAGAATAACAAGTGGTCATTGCCTGGGGAAATTCTCTCGGGGATAGTTCTTGGATTTCACAGAGCTTAGTTATCAGCTGCTTCATGAGTGAACAACTCCATGGGGTTTTGGGGAAGTGGGAGAAACAAGGAAGTTGTGAGATAATAGTGTACAGTAGAAAATATCAACCAGAGTTCCCTCCAATCACCCTGCCATTCTAATGCTCAGAAACGCCAAATGCTAAAGCACCCCAAAAATGAAGTTGGGTTGGGAAAAGAAGAAAAACACCATGTTAGAACTGGATAGCTAAATAGAACTTTGATCTCCCTCTATGATATGCTACAGATGTGATGAAGATGAGAAGAAGGCACAGTCATAAGGATATGATCTCCTTACAAAGGGTGTGCAGGGAACTGTGTGTCTGATAGGGGAGATGGGAGGATTTTCCCAAGAGAAAGAACAACGCTGTATGGGATGGATATGATCCTGTGTGCATGTTTAAAAATATTTTTTTATCTCTTTCTGTGCTATTTGTGATTATTCTGCCATAGTGCACATGATAGCATCGAGGATGGGCTATCTCTGACTATGTTTGGTAAATATCTGGATAAAAAATCCTATGGACCTTCATATAAATGTTTATACACAATGTCTATGGAGACTCTCAATCATCCAGGTCAAGGTTGCTCCAAAGGTGCTTTTTCAAGAGGCAACTTGATTTTCTTTGTTTTTCCTTGAAGATGGTTTTGTTTCTCAGCTTCTGGGATGAGAACCAAAACATCTTCAAGGAAAAACAAAGAAAGTCCAGTTTGTATACATTGTTAATCTGAACAGGAGTGAATAGATCATTTGACAACTCTGTGAAATGATCAGTAACAGATTTCTTCAACTTGATACTGGTAAATGTATTCCTATCACAATCTTCCTTGTGATTACAATCTATTCCAATTGTCCTTGCAGAGTACAGATTATGAAAAAAAAAGGGAGATTTCCTTCTAGCACTTTTTGGTAAACTATCCTACTTTGGACACGTTATGTGACAACCCAGCTCTCCAGAGAAGGCTCTAATGCTAAGAAAAGTGGAAGAAAAGAGGACAATCAGCAGCAGATGGAAGGATTGAGTTATGGTGGTGATGGATGCACTGTTGGAAGACCTGAAAGGTCATCATGGAGAAAATCTATCTATGTCAGTATTTCTCAATCTTGGCAACTTGAAGATGTGTGGACTTCAACTCCCAGAATTTCCAGCAAAGCTGGCTGGGGAAACCTGCAAGTTGAAATCTCCACATCTTCAAGTTGCCAAAGCTGAGAAACACTGATCTATGTGATTGCTAATATTTAACAAGAACTTAATGGCATATAATCAAGCTATCTTTGCTGGTAAGAATATTATCAAGATATAAATTTGCATATATTTAATATCTATATCTCTTTCTTTTTTAAACATCATGCAGATCAGAAGCTATGGTTTTTAAACTGGAAAATTAATATTACTCCTACTACTCCTGCTTTTCTAGACAACTAATTCTCTGTGGCTCAATAGAAATACAAAGAAAGAAAGAATAAAGACTAACATG
Source organism: Pantherophis guttatus (assembly GCF_059756535.1). Classification (NCBI taxonomy): domain Eukaryota; kingdom Metazoa; phylum Chordata; class Lepidosauria; order Squamata; family Colubridae; genus Pantherophis; species Pantherophis guttatus. The sequence goes on along the minus strand of NC_142063.1, from coordinate 202,222,764 downwards.
AAACAGCACAACAATGCAAAGAAACTAAAAATCAGAAAGAAGAGCAATAAATTCAGAATTTAAAATACTGTAATATGTAACAATTACACGGTTATTAAAACATTCTGGTTTTTTTCATGCCTGTGAAAATAAAAAAACCATCATCTGGTATCAAAAGCACCATATTGTAGGTACTCAAGAGCTTTTTTGGGAAGCATTCCACAAATAGGATGCCATCCTTAAAAGATTTATGATTTCAATCAATGTGTATGCCCCTTGGTGCCAGTGACTCTTATCCTCAGAAAGAAACATGTAGATGGCAATATCATTGGTGGAATGAATTCCAGTATCCAGATGTGGATTTAGGGAAGGAAATGACCCTTACCAGGGAAGAAAGTCATCAAGTGCAATGCCAGAAATAGTACTAGGTTCATGATCAATAAAAGTGCACCTGTAAGAGTCAGAAAGAGAATCCAGTCAATGGATCTGCTGCTGAAAGGGTTGCCAGTTGGAGTGTGGTCACCTCAGATGAAACATCAGAAACTTTTTCTGAAAAAGTGGCCAAAATCCTCATACTATATGTGTAACAGTCGCTATGGATTTCCACCTGACCAACACCAACGATCAAGCCACACTACCCAAATATAGGGGGCCTTCTGAGAACAACTTCGAACAACTTGTCTTTGAAACAAAATTTATACCAGGTTAGGAAGATATGCCAGATATTGATTCAGTATACCCTGCTTCTCTCCCTTCCCCCACTACAGATAAGATATAAGCAAATTGTTTCTTGTTAATAATTTTTGACAGGCAGTATGTACATGGGACCGTGTGCCTGAAGTCAAACTCTTTTCAGTTCCTTTACAGTGTTCCTGCTGTACCAGCCTCCCTGCTGCACAGCAATACCCCTAACTGAGCCAATGGATTCTGTGGATGGATTGGTTATTGATTTTAATTTATCCCTAGGCAGCAGTGAATGTGGGGGCACTGGGAAGTTTATAGTCCCCATGGCAGTCATGGACCTGTTGTTGAGAGTCCTGCCTATGTTGGAGGACTCACACAAGATCTGGTGTTGGTCTTGGAGCAGGTGCAACCTCTATCTCAAGATAGAGGACATTTCTATCTGTCCTTTGTCATAGTCAGGTCATTCTCTGATTGCTTTTCAGATAATTGGTGCTTCCTCTCCCTGCAGGGAGAAAGAACTTAGTGAAACAGACCATCTCAGGAACCTAGCCAACCATTTAAAGTAGAAGGGTAGTTTTGTTCCCTTGAATGGTGGTTGCTTTCAAGATGTTTGTTTAACTTATAATTGTTTTTTAACTTTCTGAAGCTACCTGGAATTGTTTGGAGTCAGGCAACTTACAAACTTAATAAATAAACAATTGAAATACATTATAAATCATAGGAAAGAAAGTCACATGTGTGAATAATAATAATAATAACAATAATAACAACAACAACAACAACAACAACAACAACAACAACAATATGTTTATTATTAGTATTACCTCTTTATAAAAGAGAGAATACTAATAACCTTTATTGTCATTGTACATATATACAATGAAATTGATTTAGCCTCTACTGGTGCAATCCATAACAAAATACAAAACAACGTGAATAATATAGAAAATGGTCCTTATACAAGTAATTAGGGAGAAACCAGTTATGTTTCCATGTATCATCGTAAATTCAAACATATATCACACACATGAAATTCTGCCATGTGTATCCTCAGTGCTACCAATCACAATTTCCAAACAAGAATGTTTTGCCAATTAAGAAGCTAATTTGTAATATTTTGAATACTAGATTAATAGAAAGATTCCTTATAACAGCTGCCTTATAAAGCAAATGATTATTCTATCCATGTTGCTGATAAGGGAAGAGGGGAGAAGGACTAATTCTAATGGTTTGTCTTCCTAATCAATTAATCAATGACGCAAGTCTGTGTCACCAGAAACCTCTCAATTCATTGCCATTTTAGTATGTGATCATCAAGGATTGGGAGCTTTGTCTATCACTAAAGCCCATATGCTTTTCCAGAAGCTACTGCTCAAAGTACATGGATATTTACCGCAAATCTATTTATCCCAGAAAGAGTTTACAGCACATGGGCCATCCTTATGAGATTCAAAGAATTCTCCATTCTACTGTGATAATTTTGCCTTCTAAGGCAGAGCTGGATCAGTTAGTCTTCAGACTGCAAATATGGTCTTTGGGCTGATGTGTGTCTGTGTGTATATGTGTGCAAATATCCCCTCTCCCAGTAGCTTGATTTAAAACTCTCCCAGGAAGCTTGATTTAAGTAACTTCCTCCAAGCTGCTGTGTGTTGTGACAGCAACTTCCAGAATTCCCAGCCAACCTCATGAAGTTGTGGGAAGACAACTTTAAAATGTTAGAAGACAAATAGTCTATCCATGATGATTCTCTCCTCCTGGTTACTCAACTGTCAAGCAGGGAGGATTAAAAAAAATAATAATTTGGATATCAGTTTTAATTCCTCAACATGAACTGTACTCTGAATGCCCAGTCCTGACTTCCTGTCATTGTTATTTAGCAGAGAAATAGAGCAACTATACTTTCCTTTCCTCTCTTCTTTCTTTAGGCATACTGTTGGGTGACTTGTCCTGTTGTAATTCCTCAACTGTACTGGAGCCCATTTGAGGTGATTTCCATGGCAACCAGTGATGCTATAAAGGCCAGAGCCTTACCAAATGGAAAATAAAGGGAAAGGTAGGCACAATAATAAGGATGGCATGCACCCAACTTTCCTGACTTTGCTCCTTCCAAATGTATCCAACTACTTACCTCCTAGGGACACAGTGGCTCAGTGGCTTAGATGCTGAGCTTGTCAATCGAAAGGTCGGCAGTTCAGTGGTTCAAAACTCTAGTGCTGTATAACGGGGTGAGCTCCCATTACTTGTCCCAGCTTCTGCCAACCTAGCAGTTCGAAAGCACATAAAAAATGGAAGTAGAAAAATAGGGACCACATTTGGTGGGAAGGAACAGCATTCCATGCACCTTTGGTATTTAGTGATGCTGGCCACATGACCATGGAGATGTCTTTGGACAGCGCTGGCTCTTCGGCTTTGAAACGGAGATGATTGCCGCTCCCTAGAGTCAGGAACAACTAGCACATATGTGTGAGGGGAACCTTTACCTTTACTTTTACTTACCTTCTATCATTCTGCATCTCCAAGGAGAAGCTAGGGATGCCTGGAAAAGCCAGGAAAGAGCAGATTTTGAAAGAGTAGTGGTAGCAACTGGCCAGGTACTTAGGGAGGACTGTGAGGAGAAGAAGGGACCTGTGTTTTCAAGTACTCAGAGGGGAAATGGCCTCTGAATGGATGGCAGAGAAAGAGAGAAAGCACTTAAGAGGTATCCAAAGACCGAGGTTGGTTGTATGTTGGCAATGTTGTGATTTTGTGTTTGTTGATTTTGTAGCCTAGGGTTCCATGGGGAAAAAAAAATGTCTTCTGAAGGGTTCCATGACCAAAAAAGTTTGGGAACCGCTGGCCTAGAGCATTTTGAAACACCTAGCTGATCCCACTGGAACTGCAGAAGTGGGAGGCCTTTGGTTGGATACAAGAGAATTCTGCTTGCATTTGAGATAAATTGCTTGTACAGAGGGAGGGGCCAAATCATTTGGCACGTGCTTTTCCCTCCAAACCCTGCCATTTCAAACAACATCAGCCAGGGCTACTGCATTCATTCAGTTCATGAGCAGATGCCAGCAGCACCTCCCTTCTGCTGTTATGTCTCAAAGCAAGAAACTAGAGGGAGGAGGGGACCGGTTCAAGGCACTTAGCCAGGTGGCTAGCAGAATTATCCGGGCTGGGAACTTAGACAGATGTACCTCACTATCCACATCTGCTCTTTCAAAGGGACTAAATACTCTCCCAGTGATTGTTCTGGGCAGCACACACCATTGGTCCAAGCCATTTATTTTGATCACAATTTCAAAATCAAACATCAAGGTCGTTTTCCACTACAACAAAAATACTTAATATCCCCCCCTCCCCTATCCTCCCACTTTTGGGAATTGTTAGTGTGGAGAAGTGGCAAGAGAGTTAATATTTGGAAACGCTTTGTTGGGGAATGGGGAGAAGAAAAACAAGAGCCTTCAGCCAAATTGTCCTTCCACTCCGCTGGCTGGCCAGTCTCGAAGGGTTCCATTCCAGAATGTCTGCAATGGAATGAATGAATCACAAGAAGTCCTCAGGGATTCTTGCAGCCACATTCATTATTCTGTCCAGGGCATCAGACATCACCTGTAGATGAAGGGAGTGGAAAACTTTGCTGTTTCTACAGCGCACATCATTATACCACAGTGTACAATTAGCCATATGTATGCAGTTAATAGCTGCCTGGAGAATGCAGGAGGAGAAGAAAAAGTCAAGCACGCTTATATAATATGCAGCGTAAGGCTGTTTTGGAGATTAACAAACTAGATTTTTCTTTTAAGGTTGTGGCCAGTAAAGTTGGTTTCTAAAACAAGAAACAAAAGGAGGACAGTAATTTTTATTATTATTTTAAGCACCTAGGAGAAAAGTCTCGACTGAAAATTGTTGCTATACCTGTTTGACAAAGACCAATCTTGAAACCTCTCTGAGCCTCTGTTCACAAGCAGTCCTTGAGAGGGATATTGAATGGACATTTATCTTAAAATAATTCCAAGTGTTATATATACGATGCACACCTCTGTTCTGCACAGTACACTGGCTACTGGTCTGCTTCCAGGTGTAGTTCAAGGTGTTGATTATGGCCTTTAAAGCTCTTAATGAGTCCAGGCTACCCGATGAACCATCTCATCCCGCTAGGACAAGCTGCCCAGAGGACCTACTTCAAATCCCATCAGTCCAAGAACTCCAACTATCAGGATCTAGAAGGAATGCCTTCTCTGCTGCCCTTTGGAACATCTTACCCTCCAAGGCAGAGGTCTCCAACCTTGGCAACTTTACGACTTGTGGACTTCAACTCCCATAATTCCTCAGCCAGCACATTCTGGCTGAGGAATTCTGGGAGTTGAAGTCCACAAGTCATAAAGTTGCCAAGGTTGGAGACCCCTGCTCCAAGGTGAGATCTTCCTCCACCCTCCTATTCTTTCATAACTGCCTGAAGACCTGTTGGTTGACCTGGGAACCCAATGCGGGAGTATTACATTGGAGGTGGCTATTATATTGGTAGCAAACTCCACCTCCCCCATCGCTCCCAGCTTCTCTCCACCTGCCCATCCTTTATTCTCATATCACTGTATTCATATTGTTTCCTTTTCCATTGTTTATTTTATTGCTCCATCACTTTGCCACTGTTACATTTACACTTCTTTTCATTTCTTCATTTTTATTGTAAGCCACCTAGTGTAGCCCCATGATGGGATAGGTGGCAAATAAATTTAACAAATAAGCGAATAATAAATGTATAGATGTGACGGTTACTCAGAAATAAAACTGATGTGATGTAATAAACATGAATATGATTTCAGTGACAGAAGCATACTTGATTTTTCCCTCTGCATTATGTGAATATTTCATAATATCATCTAAACTTTGGCAAGTTGTTTTCTTAATTTAACCTTTCTACCTTTATTATTTTTATAAATAACTTATGGCAGTGAACATACACAATATTCCTTCTTCCATCTATTTTCCTCATAACAACAGGTCTGTGAGGGGGAGTTGGCTTGAGAAAGAGTGACTAGCCCAAAATCACCCAGCTGTCTTCCATGCCTAAGGTTGGATTAGAATTTGGATTAGTCTCCTGGTTTCATGCCTGATGCCTTAAACACCAGGAAAAAACTGCCTTTCTTCTGAATAATATTATTACAACAGCAACAACAAACCTCTCCCAATCAAATACAAGAGGTTGTTATTCTAATCTAAGCAGTTCTGGGGAACAATGCTCATTCCATCTGAAGCTAGTCTTTTCTGATAATTCCTGTCCCCGGTTGTCATTTGCTCTGCAAGAAAGCACATCAAGGGCAGCTTTAGTAATGTGCTGTTCAGTCTTTAGAGTGTAGGATGTGGTGATTATATTTGTTCCTGTAGGTTACTAGTATTTAATAATTGGCAGCAGCCAATCAAAAGGAGTATTAGAGCTGGACTGCAAAACTCCCTGTGAGTCCTAAGTGGCAGGAATGATAAAGTATCTTAGGGATTGTCTACGATTTTGCAGATCATAACTTGTAGCCCTAATCAAAGTGGAATTAACTGAGTCACCTATACAGGCAGCTATCAGGATAAGATTGGAACTCAATTGCATCAAAATGGATGCAAAGTAAATTCACCCATAGAATTTGGAAGAATTACCGTATTTTTTGGAGTATAAGACGTCCTGGACTATAAAACACACATTACCTTTAGAGGAGGAAAACAAGAAAAAAAAATCTGCCTCTGCCTTCACTGCCTATTGGCCGCCACCATGGCCTGTTTGCCACTGCTGCGGCCCATTCGCTGCCACAGCCCATTCGCCACCGCCATGCCCCTTTCACCGCTGATCACCATGAACGGGCGGTTGTGGCGATAGGTGGCAGCAGCAATCCCCGCTACCTAGAACAGCTGATCGGTGCTGCACCAACCCCCTCCCCCACCCCATTATTTGCTCTATAAGACGCACAGACATTTCCACCCACTTGGGGGGGGGGAGTGCATCTTATAGTCTGAAAAATACGGTACATAGCATAGTTCTGGATGTATGTTGCATAAGGGTTAGACAGAGACAGAGAAATTTGTTTATTCACATGAGTTGCTTGTATATAAAGATAACACTAACATAATTCAGTATATTATAATAGTAGTTTTATTCTTTAAGAAGCCTGGTCTGTTCTGTTTTACTCTCTTTATGAAGTGTTTATTTTACCACAGTCCTGTTGTTACAGCTTTGTTCCATTTGTTTGTAACTCAGTGAATCAGTGGAAATCCCAATTTAACTCTGTCTACATAGCCTTCCTAAGCTGATCTAAGACAAACACACCTATAATTTGGTTCTGTGTCTTACCATGCCTTTCTCAAACCTGCCAACAAAGAGAAAAGCATCTAAGCATTCCCTTCTGTCTTCTAATGTGTCCTATTAAGGAGACATGAGCCGAATGAGTATGTGAATGGCAGTCCTTTTCTATCCATGGGTCCTTTTCTCTAGTGTTGTCTTCAAACCTTTAATTATAGTTAGGGTTAAACAATGAAGACGTACTAGTCACTGATACTCTTAAGAATCCATTATAATGTATTTGTCAACTCTGAAGCGAACCTGGATGGGGCCATTTTGGAGGTTTCAGGGTTGCCACAATGCAAAGAAAGGATAGGAAGGGGGAACATAATTAGATGGGGGGTTTTGTAGCCAAAACAAAATAGTTTCCTGTGGGAACCAAGGACATTCCAACAGGTGGCTGGAGGAAGGAGGGGTGAAATAACCAGACAACCGTCCAACACCTTGATTGGACAATGTGAATGATTGTTTGGGGGAAGGGGGAACTTTCACTTTTTAATCAGGTGAAAACCGTAGGAATTTTTAGAGTTGGTTTTCACCAGTTTGTGTCAATATGATATCTCCAATAAAACTGTTCTTTGAGAAATCTGCCTGCCTCTTAGTTCTGCTTTCTATGGGGCTATTATTTGGAACCCTGACAGTATTGGAATATATATTATTTGAAAAATAGAGGAATGGCAGTATAGATGGCGAGAATGAAAAAGTAGCCATCTATATATTTAAAGACAACAATGTGCACATTGATTTCCTGTGACTCTATGTACCTTTCCACCTATCTGTCATCTGTCTAGCCACCTGATGATATTACAATAGATAAACAGACCAAACTGGAGGGAAAAGAAGCATTTAGGCTTATTTAATAATCAGAAATGACCAGTTTTCATTTACCGATGCCCAGTTTCATCTCAAAGAGCCAGAATATCCTTTTATTCTGCAAGATTCTTTACCACTCCTTTTCTACTGTTCTCCCAGTTGGGGGAAAAAAAATCCACCATGTTGAAGAGAGAACTGAAAAAAAGGAAAATTAGCACCAGAGAAATATCTCAACAACTGTCTTTTTCTGATGTCTTGTTTATTCAATACTAGCAAAGGCTAAAGGGAGGCCTTCTGGTTGCGAGTTTGTGTGGATTCATTGACTCTGATAGTACCTCACTCCCAGCACCTCACCCCCAACGCATCATCAGACCAGCATGGAGGATTTGCCATGAATTTCTTCCCATTGTTTTCCAGTCTCTTCAGTCTAACTGCCCTCCAGACATGTGTCTTCTTCTTCTTTTCTTCTTTTTTTACCGTTTCGGGTGCTGAGGGTCTTCAAAACCTGTTTTTGTTTTTAATTTTGATTTTTCTTTTCTGCCTTTTCTTGTTGTGTCATTTGTTTCTTGTTTGCTTTTGTTTTTTATTCAATTGCTTTAGATTTTTTTTTTTTTACTTTTAAGCATACAGTTTATTTTATAATACCTTTAAATCTACACATATGTTTTCTGGGAACCATTTTGGTGTAGTGATTAAGGCACCAGACTGGGGGACCATAAGTTCTGGTTCCACCTTAGGCGCAAAGACCCTGGGCCTGGCCCCACCTTGGGCCAGTCCCTCACTCTCAACCCTGGGAAACAGGCAGTGCTGTCAGAAAATTGCAGGGATTTATTTAAGTGGCCCTTGCCAGGTGCCAAGCTGACTGGAATACCATATGCTACTGTTAATATGTAATGTCTTTCAAGAAAATGACCCTCTCTAAAATTCCCAGAATTCTCAAAAGCAGCCATTTTGGCTATGATTGCTTGGAACTGCCAAAGCCTGTATATTATTTGGAGGGCACCCAGGCCGCCTTAAATAAAACAGATTGCCTTGTATACAAAAAATCTATTCTTGACTCCACCAAGATTTCTTCATTCCAGCAGTATAAATAAAGGTGGGGTAGGGGAAGACCAGGCTTTTTATTGCTGGCATTGTTAAAAAAAAAAGTTTTTAGAAGGCCTGCCAATCTGGAAACCCTCTGCAGCGATACCAGCTGTAGCAGTAGACTCAAGTCAACGTTCTACTCACATCTGTCTTTTATTATGATGATAGCTCAGCCTACTATGTCAGGCTGAAACTCACCTACTACACTTCTTAGTTACACAATCAGACCTATTTGGGAGATCTGGATAGTGGGAGGACTACAGTGAAGAAAGGAGAGTTGAAATGGACAGATCTAAGGAACAAATCAAGAAGCAAGCAAACAAACAAACAAGACATTACCATAAGCCCGAACAGATGGTAATTAAAACCAGATAACCTCACAGTGTTTTTTGCGTATTGTAAGCAAGTAAATACAAATGCTGGGCTGGAAACTGGTTGGAAAAGAATGATCCTGAAGAGGAATTAGAAAGTAGAAGGAACTGTAAAAAGATGCCCCTATTTTGTAACAGTGGGGGAGGGTTCCTGGACTGTGAACAGCATCTGGCAGAAAGCAGGTTGATCAGAATTCAGCTTCAAGAGCAGAAGTCACTGCAGAATGAAAGGGATCTCTATTATGGAAAGTCTGGCCTGGAAGCGAAGGTGTTAAGACAGAGGTGGGCTTTACATAATTTAAGAACCGGTTCTCCTAGTACAGAACTGAAAATGTGAGGGCGCTTGTGTGTGGCTTCAAACACACTGCAATTTCATGCACACGGCTTCCAGCACACCTTCTCGGGCAGCCGCAGTGAATAGAGCAGGTGAGGTGTGAAAATCAACTGGGCTGCGTGGGTGGGACGAGCGAGCCAGAGAGTGAGATATATAGGACAGGATAGCGCTGGGGCAGGTGGGCGGACCCAGCCAGTGGTCGGAGCTACTGGTTTGTCTGAACCGGTCTGAACCGGCAGCAGCCCACCTCTGTATTAAGACACCTTGGTTGAGAAGGAAGGAGAAGGAAGAAATTTCTATTGTCCAGCCAATATTCAGATTGAAAGAAAAAATAGAAATACCCAGTGGTGAAATCCAAACTTTTTTACTACCGATTCTGTGGGCATGGCTTGGTGGGTGTGGCTTGGTGGGCATGGCAGGGGAAGGATATTGCAAAATCTCCATTCTTACCCCATTCTGGGGCCAGCCAGAGGTGGAATTTGCTGGTTCTCTGAACAGCTCAAAATTTCTGCTACCAGTTCTCCAGAACCTGTCAGAACCTACTGGATTTCACCTCTGGAAATACTCCTGAAAATTCATTCTTCCCTCAGTTTGAGAATGTATTTTACATTTTTTTAAAAAATGGAATTTATTGAATTGTCTCCACAAAGATGCTAAAAGTGACAAATTTGGAACAATGAGGAAAAAAAGTCCTTCATGGACTGGCTAATCCTTAGTGAAAGGCCTGCCCTTTTGGACAGGATAGAGAAAGGCTTAGATGGAAGCTGAAGGGTTGAGTTTGGGTGACAAACAGTTGTAGGCCTGTGATAAAAAGTTACAGTATAACCCCATTTTCTTATTCAGTCTCAGTATTCTAGAACCTTTTCTTCTATCATCCTTGTGATCCTTCTCTCATTCAATTGGCACTCCGCTACTGAGCATGCTCAGTTCTCCCTGTTCTTTTTCTTTCTCTCTCTCTTTTTGAAAAGCTGGCATTTAATTGCAGCTTTGAAAATTACTATTCTTTTGAAGATGGACAACTCAGTGCTTCAGAAAGACAGTCTGAAAACAATCACTCTTGCTATTTTTCAGTTTCCCTTGCTGTTTGCCCACTGTCTCTAGTTAACACTGCATTCGAGGCATTTTCTAGTGTGCTTTTTACAGAAACATTCTTATAAAGCATTTGGAGAGCTGACAGCCATTGCTGTTTCTACATATGGTCATTATTAAGATGAGAAAGGTGTTTGGTTGCAGCTAAGCTGTAAAGATGGAACAGAATTTTCTGTTTACATTGCAGAAACAACTTTGCCTTAAACAAAGTTACTTTTACAAGTTGTAGCCAAGCACCTTGAATCTGACCACTTCTGGGTGGCCACAAACTCAACCATGTTAACAAGGCCTTCCTGTCAAATTAGTTTATGGCTTCTGATTGTTGTTGAACAGTTGTTCTCAAGGACTGGAATTCTATTAGGGACTGCAGAAGAGAAAGGAAAGGAAAGGAAAGGAAAGGAAAGGAAAGGAAAGGAAAGGAAAGGAAAGGAAAGGAAAGGAAAGGAAAGGAAAAAGAGAGGGAGGGAGGGAGAGGGGGAAAGGAAAGGAACTTTGGCATTATACAAGCTATAGCTTTATTAGAAAGGCATAGCATGCAAATTATTTAGATGCAGTGGTGGGAGAGGAATTGTAAGAAATCTCTGCTGTTGAGATATTGGCATAAACTCCAGAGATGATGTTTCTCTGACCAAGGTCATCTAAAAACCTGCTCTTGATAAATGTGAGCTAACAGTCTTATCTGAACTACTGAAATCTCTGTGCTCTGTTCCATATCCTTACTGTCCAAATAGCAACCCTGTTTATTGGTTATTGTATTCCAGTCTGTGGATCTTTCACAAGAAAGATGATTCTTCCATGTTTCTTTCCATATTGGCTCTTTGGTCAAATGTTGTGATAATAGAACAAACAAGTGATGTCCAAAAGAGTAAAATAGACACCTCTGGGATAGGGAAGTGATGGACCTCCAGATGTCCCTGAAATAAAAGCTTAATGGCTGACAGTGAAGAGGGCTTAGGGTTGTAATTCAATAATATCTGGATATTTGGGGTGATGTAAGCCTGAGGTTTGCCAAGCCTTTTCTTCCCCAGGTTGCATTCTCCTCCTCCTCCCCACAGGATGAGATACAGGGGTTTGGAGAACTGTTTCCATCTTGGCTCTCACAAATGATATAAATTTCAAAAGTATAGCTTAAAGTTTGGAGAAAATATACAAGCTAATTATAGCAGGCTAATTTGTTACTATGGTATACAATTCAGTCCAAGCCTACGGGAAATAATATTCAATTGATGCAGTATCTCCTTACTGAGATATGGCCTCGATAACCCTTAGTTATAAATTTAGGCTGACTTCCCCCCTCCCCCAAACTCTAGACCAAGTGCCAAATGTGTATTACAAACACACACTGACGGATAGCTCCCTTAGACAAATAAAACAAGCAATCTGATCCGAAGTCTCATGATAGATAATCTGCAGTTATAACTTTTAACTCAAACATCTGGACAACAGCCAAGGAAGATGATCTCATGCATTTTTTTTTTTTTTACTGCAGTGAATTTGTGATCTGAGCAAAGAGAAAGTGAGGCTTCTCTTTTGTCTACCAGAACAGCTGAAGGGTTCCTTGGAAGCCTATCGGGTCCTCCTTAATTAAAGGATTGGTAGTGGCTGACAAGGTTTCCTATCTACCACTACCAGTCTTCTACTGCATTGCACACCATGGGGAAATGTTGAAGCATACAATTACCCTTTCCTGTTTACAACCAGCAGTAAAAATTCCTAAAGGATGTAGAAACTTTAACTTAAAAAAAAAAACAAAGCCAAACCCAAGCAGAAAACCTGCATGATTTACTAGTGAGCTCAGAGCCAATTCAAACATAGCAAACTTGGGAGATGCCCACTGTAGCTTATACTTATTCAACCACGGGAATAGAGTGTTACTCCATAACCAGCATTCCATTAGCATTCGTAGTGTAGATCAAACTCCAGGCTGTGGGCAGAGGTAGCCTGCAATACTGCATTCTAATCACTGCGCCACCAGGGCTCCTAGGTTGTGCTTGTGGCATTCTGGGTATTTGAAATAAGGCATGTGACAAGCTTGTCATGTTCTGGAGGAAGGAGGGCCTACGCTTCAGCTGGCAATTAGGTACGGTATATATATTCTAAGAGATGGAGTGACCAAAGGAAAGCTGGTCTCTCTGGTATGTAAGGCCAAGTTGCAGGGATTCGGTGTTGGATTCAGTCTCCATCTGAACAGAAGAAAACAAAAGAAGCACTTTGTTGGTATCAAAAGACTGGCATCTTCTTTCTGCCATGGAATCACAGATTGGGTAACCATTCTATGGATAGGAAAAAATAATCAAAATAGCAAAATAATTTTCTGGGCAAACATGTCTTTACTCTTTGAAAATCTCCCATTGGTCCCACTGTTTTTCAATATTGAAATTGAAATATTAAAGGTTGTCCTCTGGTAATACCCCCTGATTTTTCTCAAAGCTTTTATTTTTAATTGGAAAATAAAGAATTCCTTTGAGCAGACTCTTTGAAGACCATTTCTAACCCCTAAAAAGTTGAACTCCTATGGCCTGGAAAGGAAGATTTCTGTTGCAGATTGGGGAGGGGGCAGCTGGACATGCTTGAGCTAGTATTAAATGAGAGGGAAATGTTCCGTGGACAGGAATCCCCTGACACTTAGAAAAATGTTGGAAAGAAAACCTTAGGAGATCTTTTGAGAATATGGGGGTGGAAGGGGGGATGAAATTAATACTGGAAAATATGTACATTAGAAGCATAAAGAATGGGTTTGTGATGGCTGTACAAACTATTTATTCTGATGATTTTCCTGAATTTTAATTTTGTGTGTGTGTGTTTTAAAGAAACAATCATGCTTTAGAACATTTAGTCATGGAACCAAACAGAAGCAAATGAATCTTCACTTGCTCCTAGGTGAGCCAGTTTTTGGTGCCCCAAAGGTACTTTTTCAGGAGGCAACTGGACTTTTCTTGTTTTTTTCTTTGAAGATGTTTCGCTTCTCATCCAAGAAGCTTCTTCAGCTCTGACTGGATGTTTGGGAATGGAAGGATATTTCTTGCAACAGCTGATCATCTGCATCCTTTTAGAGAGTCGTTGAGGCACTTGGAGCAGTGGTGGGTTCCTCCCTGTTCAGCCCGGTTCGGCCGAGCCAGTAGCGGTGACGATATGACATCACCAAACCGGTTCTCTTTGTTCAGGAGGTGGGCCCTCCCGCCCCCCCCGTTATTCTTACCTTTTATTTGGCCCCACCCCAATCTATTGCTGCCTCCCGAGTCCCAGCTGATTGGCTAGAAGGAAAAAAACTGTTTAAACTCTTGCCGTGGGGCTTCAAAGGGCTGCCCTACAGCTGATCAGTGTTAAAAGGCAGTGTGGTGGTAGACTAGTGTGCTCGATAAACAAATGGGTAGACCGGTGCCTCCAAAAACAAATGAGTAGACCGGTACAGCTCTGCAAGCAGTTAAAAGCCTGGTAGACCAGTACCTCTGCTAAATCCTAAATAATTGTCACATGACCATCAAGCCACGCCCACAAAATAAACCACGCCCACAGAACCGGTAATAAAAAATTTTAGAACCCACCCCTGACTTGGAGGTTTATCTGGGTCCTCACTCAGGGTCACCTGAGTAGTGCAAATGTTTCTGTAGTCTTCAATTTTTCTCTGGAAATCCGTTCACACTCCTACACCATTCGAAGGGTGTTCATCCCAAAGTGCATGGCTAAAAGACTATGGAGATTCTCAGTCATCCAGGTGGTGGTTGTCCCAAAGGTGCTTTTTTCAGGAGGCAACTGGACTTTTCTTGTTATAATATAAATCCTTCCATTCCCCACCATCCAGTCAGAGCTGAAGAAGCTTCTTGGATGAGAAGCGAAACATCTTTAAAGAACCCCCTCCCCCCCCTCCGAAAAGGGATAATATAAAAGTAAAGGGATTAATAAACAGAAAATTGAAAGATCAAGCTGAAATCTCATATCTATCATTGTGGTGCTTTTCAGTTATGCATTAACATTAACTGTGCATTTAGAAAACTCTGAAATGTTTTCCAATAATGTTAACAGTTCAAGATTTGGCTAATGCATCAGGCTGTAACTGCAAAGTCTAAAGCTGTTTTAACAGGATATAAAGTATATTACCATTCATTTTATGAAATCTAAATTCCTCCTGTAACCTATCCAATGTTTTATAAGAATGATTTAAAATGAACTGATCCTAACTATACATACTTCCCTCCACCCCCAATCTCCAAAAGATTAACAGCAGTTTTCAGGCTAGGATTATCCCATAATATATAATATAAATTTCTCATGAGGTCTGAATGTAAGTCTTCTTCCCTGTATTATCCATATGTATGTTATAAGCTTCAGGGGGAAAAACCGCCCAAATTATAACTGAAATAGGAACCAAATCCCTGCCAAGATGTTAAGTAGGTGAAATAATAACTTTCTAATTGTGCCCATAATGGTTTTGAGATACATACCTTCAATTCTGTAAAGAAATAGAAATCAGATTAAAAACCAATCATATAACCTCTCCCATTAGCCATAATTTACATTAGAAATCATCCCAAAAGAACTTTCTCAATGTTTTACGAATCTATTCAAAATACTTTGCAGGTGTAATGCAAATCTCTATAAATCAGTCTTGGATTATGGTTGATTATGGTTCATTTTACCTATATTTATTCTTCTCCATAAACTCATACAGAATTTTAACCTCTTACTTATATCAGCATTAATCTGAGCTAGATAATTAAAACCATAACCCTCTAGCAGCATATAAAATGTTTATGAACAATTATTCTAATGCATTTAATTAATTCAAATAAACATAAGGGGCCAAATATCCATAGTTTTGAGCATAAATAGGAAGTACATTTAACATTCCAATTAATACAACAACCTAATAATTTACTAAAGTATTATACTGTATTCATATAGTTTGAGAAGAACATGGACAATTATTATTGAGAATATTATCAACATACAAAATTATTCATGTTCCACTCCAGATACCCTTAGATTGCCAATAAACTAATAGTTCCAGTCAAATGAAATAATAAAGGGAAAGTAGACATCCCTGTATCTTTTATAGATTGAAGAAAAATTCCATTTATGTTAATTTAGCTAATGGGTTTGAATAGCCCATTTTAATCCAATCAACAAAACTGAAAGGAGAAACACATTTCATTAAAATATGATCCAAAAATTTTAATTGCTCCATATCAAAGGTTTGCTCTGCAGCCAATGAAACAAGCACAGCTGAATCTAATTTATCTGATTGTGTTATCTGATGCTTGACACTCTTTTCATAAAACCATATTGCAGTGGATGAATTATCTAAGGTAATATAATTTGAAGTCTTTGAACCAAAGGCCATATCAAAATATTAGCATCCAAGTAACTTGGAACAGAGTTGGAACACTCTGTTTAACCAACCAATGGACAAGAATTTTAAAGAATGTTAAACAAATATCCCATGATCTTAAGATGCAGTTACATTAACAAAAGATTCTTGCTTGTGTTTATTGGACACATCAAAAGATGGAAAATAAAGTTTGAGTTTAAGTCTTTTTATGTTGGAAGTGGAATACTTTGGGGGGAAAACATACATTTTGGACTTGTTTTAGAGTGCCACCTTTTTGGTTTAACATAGATAAGATTGTTAAGAGAATGTCAGAAAAAGAAGTGTGTTAAAGATATGAAGGTGACATTAAATTATATTCTAAAAATTTAGAACCTATTGAAGTATGAAGAACTTTGAATGTCCTGTGTGTGAGGAAATTGTTTTACATTTGTGAAAAGACTCGGTTACACTTGATTTAAAACCCTGGATGAAAGGCAATGTTTACTAACTGGCTTTCAGTTGATATGGGACAGGGGTGTTAAACTGCTGGCCCGCGGGCTGGATGCGTCATGTGCAGGCCACGCCCACCCCTGCTTTTTTCCGTGAAGGGAAAAAAGTCACAAAACGTCATGTGATAGCAACCTGACACTGTGATTTGACATCCGTGATATGGGAAGTCCAGTTGCTATTACTGTATTTTTCGCTCCCCAAACCACACTTTTTTTTCTCCCAAAAGTGGATGGAAATGTCTGTGTGTCTTATGGAGTGAATATGGGTGACAGGCAGCAGCGGCGAACGGCGGCAGTGAACCCCGCTGCCTGGAACAGCTGATCAGCAGTATTCCAGAGGCCGATCCAACCACCAATCAGCTGCTTAGCGGCAAAGGCTCCAGCGTTTCCCGGTGGAGGCAGCAGACACAGAGGAGGCAGTAATGGCGGCATTTCCGGTCAGCCAGCCTGCTGATCGGCGGGGCTACGGGAGGCCAGGATCCAGCCGTCACTCAGCTGACCAGTGGTGAGCTCCACAGAGCAGAGCAGAGCCCTGACGAGCCACGTACCGGGGCTGTGATAACATGCTGACCAGGCTGTTGCTGTTTGCTGCAGGCCATGCCCATCCTAGCTCCACGAAGGGGGAAAACATCGTGAAACATCACGTGATGGCAATGTGACACTGCAAGTTTGACACCTGTGCTCTAAAGAGTTCTTAGTAATCTCAGAAGCAAATTAGATGAACTTTGATTGATTGTCTAACAGAAAATAGGTACTTAAAGGCCATTGCTGTTGCAGAGATCTTGAAAGTAACCTACAAAATGCCAGTATATTATTGGAGATATAATTAGGAAACATATAGGTAGTAGAGTTGTCATAGCTGGGCTGCAAAAATCCAGTCATAATTAGATGATTTTTAAATGACAGTCTTGTTAAAGAAGAATTAGCATGGCTTTTGAAAAAAGTAAGACTTACCATACTAACTGTTTGAAAATGAGAGTGCAAAGGAATGGATTTGGAGAACCCGTTACTTGAATAAATTCAATCTCTTTTTCCATTCTCCTTGTGTGTACTCCGTAGGGATGAGATTTGGAACCTAGCTTGTATATGGATCGCTTTTGAAGAAGATTCTATTATGCAAATAAAAATCTGTGCTTCCAGAAGTCAAACACATCTGCCCCATGACACAACAAAGTTCAAAGCAGTTGGAGGAAGTTTATGGGAAGCAGCTGTTGGTTGTCGTGGCTAATTAAGAGCAGGATGGACTTGAGAATTTGACACAACAGGTTTATACAGAGTTATTAGGTAAAGAAAATTAATGTCTGTTTTTAATAACAGCAAGTAGCAGAGGTGGCAAAGTGTTTTGAATGACATCATACACCCAGCTGTTTTACGCATCTGTAATATGGAACATCATTCCAGTTGTATAATACTTCAACTTCAGTCTTCCAAATGATTTGGATGAAGAGGTGGGACATTCACCTCTTCAAAAGGTACGCCTCAGGGATAGTCAGCTTTGTGGTTGGGTGTTAACATGATCAACATTAAATCAACATGAAACTTTTAGTGTGCTACATCAGGCATATGTTTGTGTATGAGTGAGTGAACACACACACATACATGCAGTAATTATTTCACCATGTTTTTGGCACTTCTGTAAGGTTGCTTGTGGTTGCAGCCAAGTTTACATCTACTAATCAAACATTTGCTGCAGCTGCAAAAATGTTTTAACTTATTTATAGCATTATATTATTTTATAACGATGAATAATGACAAGTGCATAAACCATCCATTAATTTGTGATTGGAAGACCCCCCCACATATACATAGACACATATGCATTATTATTTACTATCATCATCATCATCATTTTAGCCATTGTCCACTGCAGGATGAAGGCCTCTTCTGCATGTTTCCATATGATCCTTTCTTTTGCCAGTTGGGCCCACAATACTTGCTGATGTCATTGATCCACCTTGTTTTACGTCTTTTTCATGGATGCTTTTTATCAAATGGGATCCATTCTATGATTGCCTTGATCCACTTGCCATTAATTGTTCTTGCTATGTGACCACAGCCATGCCATCCATGCCCCAAAAGCTGCCTTGCCTCATGGCAGTGGCCCACTTCTTCTGGCACCAGCACAGCACTGCAGGAGGCCGAGCGACACAGCAAAGTCATCCATGCCCTGACAACTGACTCGTGGCTGTGGCACCAGTGCCTCACTCGGGCTCCTGCTGTGGTGCTGTGCTGGTGCCAGAATAAGTGGGCCACCATTGTGAGGCAAGGCAGCTGTTGGGACATGGATGGCCTGGCTGCATCGCTCAGCCTCCTGCGGTGCCATGCTGGAAGAATTGGGCCATCACTGTGAGGGAAGGCAGTTGTCGAGGCCTTGCCTCACAGTGCAGTGTGAGGATGGCCTGGCTGTGGGGGCCCTGAGGTAAGCTGGTGTGCATGTGGGGCAGCTCCACCCCCTCCCCTCGTGTCGGTGACATCGCAAACAACCAGACAGAACGGGTGGGTGGCCAGCTGCGTAAGCACTTAAGTAGAGCTTATTTTGGGGGTAGGGTTTATACTGAGCACACATACAGAAAACATGCTAGGGCTTATTTTTGGGATAGGTCTTATTTTCGGGAAAACACAGTAATCCATGTGCAGATCTTTCTATCTTGTCTTGTAATGCTGAGCATGTATCTTTCCATGGTTCTTTGCGCCACTCACAGCTTTTGTAATCGATTGTTAGGTTAGTGTCCATGTTTCACTGGCATATATTAGAGCAGGTGGCATACACTGATCGAAAACTTTTCTCTTCAGAGGTTGAAGGGGAGGTTGTTCTTGAAAATTACACTTAGCCTGCCGAATCCCTGCCAACCACATTTAACCAGCCATTCAATTTCCTATATTGTATCAACTTCCATTGAGATCCATTGGCCAAGGTATATGTAGTGGTCTAGTATGTTTAGTTCTTCTCCAGATATAAAAAAAATGTTTTTCTTTGGTGAATTTATTAAACATGAGCTGGCTCTTTTTCAGGTTTATGTTTAAGCCAAATGGTTCCCCTGCTTTGTGCAGCTCTTGTATGTGTCTTTGTAGTTCTGGGTCTTGTGAGAAGAGAACAACATCATCTGCAAATCTTAAGTGATTTAAATGGATAGCACATATGATCTAATAATTGAGGGCTGATTTTCACTTACCTTAGGAAGCATCTAAAGCTATGATTCTGTTGGAACCCTCCAGGTGTGAGATTTCTTGAAGACAGTGAACCTGGACTCTGAGAAGATATGTACAGGTGGAGCGGGGTAGCATGTATTTTTAAAATAATATATTATATAAGGGGTCACTTTAAGTGCTGTTTAATCTTCAAAAGGTTTAGCATTCTTCTCATAGCACAGGTGCTTTACAGAGACAACTCTTCCTTTCTCCTGAATGTCTTCAACAAATCATGTGACCCAGGGGTGAAATGCTCCCGGTTTGGACCGGATCGCCCGATCCGGTAGCGATGGTGGCGGGTGGTTCAGAGAACCGGTAGCAAAAATCCCTGTGCCCCCCCACACCATGCCCAGCTGAGCCGCACGATCAAAGGCTTTTTTTTTTAACTTTTAAAAGCATTTTTTCTACAACTACTTCTGCTGAAAAAATGCTTTTAAAAGTAAAAAAAAAAAGCCTCTGATGATTGCGTGGCTCAGCTGGGATCTCAGAGGCTTTTCAAAGCATTTTTTTCTGCAACCTCTTCAGCGGAAGAGGTGGTTAAAAAAACGCTTTGAAAAGGCTCTGACGATCCCAGCTGTGTTCCTGATCGGCAGAGGCTTTTCAAAGCATTTTTTTGCATTTGCAGAAAAAATGCTTTGAAAAGTTAAAATAAAAAAAAAAAGTTGGCCACGCCCACCCAGTCACATTACCACCACACCAAGCCACGCCCACAGAACCGGTAGTAACAAATTTTACATTTCACCCCTGATGTGACCACAAATATGTCTTGGGGTTGCATGGAGATTCTAGGAAGTGCTGCAAAGGAAAATCTGTCTGTGTGCACATGGCCACCGTAGTATAAGTATTATGGGTTTTTGAACTGTTAATCAAAACCAAGACACTGTTCAGCAACTTCTATATTTTTCAAAAAAGGCGCAGTCTCTCAGTCTCTCAATAGATTTGAGGAAAGGGGAAATATTTGTTGTGATTCAGTTGATCGCTTTGTCCCACTAAGGCAGGAGTGTCAAACTTGCGGTCGTCATGGTGATGTCATGTGACGTATCAGGACTTTTTTTCTGCTTCACTAAACTGGGTGTGGGCTTAGCCAGTGTGTGATGCATGTGGCCCGTGGACCACGAGTTTGACAGCCCTGCACTAAGGGCTTTTCTGAGGGGGGCGTAATGTCCAACAGAGTCCCAGTGAAATTTGTGGTCCTATTCACTAACATTGTAAGACCGCCAGGTCCTTTCCAGGTGTTACAAAATGAAAAGCTTGGAATGGGGAATGGAGAAGGCATGTGTGTTGGTTATATCCTTACTTCTCTTTTTTTGTTTTTGTTTTTTTTTTAATTAATTTTATTAAATATACAATTTAAAAACATTAGACTTGGTGCGACTTGTCTGGTACATACTTTTCTAGCACGTTTTCTTTCGTGTACATTACAATATAATCTCATGCGTATTCCATATATACTTTTTGTACATTCAATCACACTTCAGTTACATACATATTCCCTTTGTACCTATTCAAATCCAATTTATTCCTATCTAATATTTCTTAATTTAATTTTATTTATTTTTCTCCCCTTTCCTTCACTCTGTTTCTAATTCTCTATCCCTACATTCCTCCTTTTCTCTAGCCATTTATAAAATGTATTCCAGGTTACATAGAATTCCGATTCATCTTTATCTTTGAGCTCCATTGTTAACCTGTCCATTTCTGCACAGGTCAATATTTTGTTAATTATTTCTACCTCCTGTGGGTTCTCTCTGCATTTCCAATTTTGTGCAAATATCAACCTCGCTGCCGTTAGTATGTGTACCATAAGATATATTTCTTTTTTTTTTTTGTAATTATCCCTTACTATACCCAGAAGGAAGAGTTCTGGGTATAGTAAGTATCCTTACTTCTCTTGACCTCCTGCAGGTTCCAAAAATCTTGGGTGTGACTCTCATAAATCTGCAAAAGCTGTTTTGCAATTTTAATGTGATGGGAGAGACAAATGATGAAATAATACTACTGTGGAACAATCATCTTAACTGTATCTAATTGTAATTAAAGGGATGTTTAGTTTCTGTTTTGGCTCTTATCTGGTACTTTCTGGAGTTGCAGTCCCAACATTCAAGTCAACCACTAAGTGCAGCCCTCAGCCAAGGAAAAGGTGTTTTTCCTTCTGCAATTTCTCTTTTCCTTTCTCCCCCACCCCCCTCTCCATAGATTGCATGTCTAAACGCTAGGCTTATACAGGTAATCCTTGACTTACAACAGTTCATTTAGTGACTGTTCAAAATTACAACGGCATTGAAAAAAAGTGACTTATGACCATTTTTCACACTCATGACCATTGCAGCATCGCCATGGTCAGGCGATTTACATTCAGATGCTTGTGACAACTGGCTCACATTTATGACGGTTGCAGTGTCTCGAGATCATGTGATCCCCTTTTGCGACCTTCTGACCAGCAAAGTCAATGGGGGAACCAGATTCATTTAACAACCGGGTTACTAATTTAAGATCTGCAGTGATTCATTTAACAAACGTGGTGAGAAAAGTTGTAAAATGGGGCAAAACTCACTTAATCAATTTCTCACTTAGCAACATAAATGTTGGGCTCAATTGTAGTCGTAAATTGAGGACTACCTGTATTTATCATTACATTTATTTTAAACATGTCTAAACTTCTTCACTGACAAGGAGCTTCAGAAATAGTCCTCGACTTACAGCCTTATTTATTTAGCGACGGTTCAAAGTTACAAGGGCACAGAAAAAAATAACACACAGCTGGTTGTCGCACTTATGATTGTTACTGCATTCCCACATGATCAAAATTCAGGCAATTGGCATTGGCATGTATTTATGACAGTTGCAGCATCCTGGGGTCATCTGAATAAACTTGTCGTGGTGGGTGTGAGGCTGCGATAAAGTGACTGGCTCTCGGTCATTCGGTGAGTTGTGAGTAGCAGACTTCGGTCTCCCTGCTCCTAGCTTCTTCACTGCTACAGCACATCACTCCTTCACCATTATAGCATTCTGGCTCTGAGATTGTTTTACTCCTTTGCAGACTTCAATGCTTTTGAGTTAAATTCAACTCTTGAATTGCCTTATCTGAAATACTTTAAATAAATAGATTTGGTCTTGTCAAAAGATTAAAATGGGTCTCTGTAAAGTTATTATATTCACTGATTAATTGAAAGATTTGAGTTACAGTACGTTTAGTTCCTTCCTTCCTTCCTTCCTTCCTTCCTTCCTTCCTTCCTTCCTTCCTTCCTTCCTTCCTTCCTTCTCTTGGCTTGTATGCTGCCCATTTCCACAATCTCTAAGTAGCTAACAATATAAACATAAAATACTCCAGAAAACACCCAATGCTTTTAGGCATAAATAATAATTGCGGATCTCTATACTGCACGAGTCAAAAAGAGGGCTGTGAAAATATCTACAGACCCCTCACATCCTGGCCATAAATTGTTTCAACTTCTACCCTCAAAACGACGCTATAAGGCACTGCACACCAGAATATCTAGACACAAGGGCAGTTTTTTCCTGAATGCCATCACTCTGCTTAACAACTAATTCCCTCAACACTGTCAAATAATTTACTAAGACCGTATTACTATTATTCTTCTCTTCCTTACTAGTATCTGTCTCTTCCCACCTATTACTATAACCATGTTGCTTGTATCTTTCAATTTATATTGTTTTAATTTGTTTCCTAGTACGATTTGATAGCTTATTAGTAACCTTGACTATCACTTAGTGTTGTATCTTTTTATTCTTGATGAATGTATTTTATTCTCCTTATGTACACTGAGAGCATATACACCAAAGACAAATTCCTTGTGTGTCCAATCACACTTGGCCAATAAAGAATTCTATTCTATTCTATTCTATTCTATTCTATTCTATTCTATTCTATTCTATTCTATTCTATTCTATTCTATTCTATTCTGTTCTGTTCTGTTCTGTTCTGTTCTGTTCTGTTCTATTCTATTCTATTCATAATGATGGTAATATTGACACTGACAAAATTGCCACCAGTCAATTGCAAAAGGTAGCTTTACTAGAAACGGCATGCATCCTGGACGATACCTTTAGCGCCATCAAACATCTGCCTATCCCAGGGCCTTGGTAAAGACTCTATAGGTAGATAAAAATGCCAAATCCAGTCTAAACATCAGGCTGTCTGCGCAACCAGCCATAACAATGTGAATAAAAGCAGCAGCATGCGCATATCCCTGGAACTCAACCTTCAAAATGGAACAGGAAGATCTTCAACGAATTCCTGAGACCTGGGAATGATAATGTGGTTGGAATTTCTAGTGGGAATTCCAAGTTCCAAAAATTGGGATGGTCTCTGTGACCTGCCACTCCCAGGGCCGCTAGAGGTGACATTCCCAGAGAAATGGGACCTGGATGTAGGTGACCCTATTTGATCTGGCTGGATGAGCAGATCCAATGTCTGTTTTCAAAGTGTTGGAGGAATAGCTTTACATTTATACTATTTTTCAATAATACTGTTTTTCAGTAAACTTTTATTTCTGTAAAATAAAAGTTGAACTGAGTTTAAAAAACCACAACATTATAACGAGATGATCAGAATGAGGACAGAATGAACTGTGTGGGGTCCTTGGTGCTTTCTGAGTTTGGTTGTTTTCTTGCAGACATTGAATTACCCAACTAGGTTACATTATGAGTGCTGGAAGGCAGTAGGGTTTGCTCTCTGTTTACATACAAGTGACTTGCCTGGTTGGAAGGAGTAGTCTTGGTGGTTCCTTAATTAGGCTGTTCTTTACTGCTTAATTGTTTGTCTGAGCTGGTAGTTCCTTGTTTGGCGAGACAGAGTGCCCCAAATCTTTGGGTAGCTAGCAGCCAAACTTTCAGCACATGTGTGTGTCCCTGTGCACGTGTTCTGTTGAGAAGACAACCTGAAAAGTTAAAACCACCTGATTTTTACAGAACCAAGGCAGGCAACTTGTTCAATGTTGGCAATAGCATCATCCATAATTAAAAACATGCTGGGTAGATGGGAGGGTGGAGGCAGTCGCGGGGTGGGGTGGGGGTGGGAAGGTCCATGAGAAGAAACAGATTCCCCTGGAATGTGCCTGGTGAAGCAAAACATCTAAATAGAAACTGCTAATTTGCCTAATTGATTTAAATGAACAGAGAGATTGCCACACTGCTCCTTTCTCAGCATCAGTTTTAAACCTTGCGCTGCTGGCTTGCGACCCAGATATCTGTAGCCTTGGGATGCCACTGTTCATTGGATAACTGTTCCAAGCTGTACTGCTGCGTTCCAACACTTGGCTATAACTGCTTGCATACCCAAACTCTTGTTCCTAGATTGGGTGGCAAGGGTTTCTCCCCACCAACATACCCCAAACACCCGGCACATATACTTTGTGGCAAGAGGTTGGCTTTAAAATCCTGCAGAATGATGTGCGGTTTGCAAAAATTCTACAATTCATTTCACAGACGGAGTTTAAATTCTGCAAACACATTAAGATGTATAAGAGTGTCTCTGTGGGGCAGATGGGAGGGTGTTAAGGCTGCTAACTAATATATCTGAGCTTGAATCTTGTGGTCCCTGGGGCAGAATCTTTTGAGCTCTAGCAGTGATCAGTTTTCCCCACAGGGACAGAATCTCATTACTAATCTTGTTGGAACCAATCTGGGTGATATGGATTCAGGGTTTGGATAAATGTTAGCAGAAATCGAATGTATACGTCTTCATCTCCTTCCAAAAAGAAGAAAGCCAAGCACTACCAGTGTTTTCATACATCTTCAAAAGGAGATGTAACACACGCTGTCCCTAAACTCAGTGGTGGGATTCAGCCAGTTCGCACCTATTCGGGAGACCCGGATGTTGGAAAAAAATCTTATTTTGTTATTTTCCACTTTACAGGGCTAATCCTGTAAGGAAGGCAGGAAGGAAACATTCTGGTGTTGTTTCTAGCCTAATCTTTATTGCCTTGCTTACAGAAACTGCCTCTCTGGTTAACCCTTATTACATTGTAACAGCTAAAATGAAGCGTCCATCGACGTGAGTGACGTTGAGTTGGGCACACCCACATGGTCACATGACCACCAAGCCATGCCTGCCAGCTGGTCATTAGGGCGGAGAACTGCTTGTTAAATTATTTGAATCCCAACACTGCCTCAACTGTCTTGTAAATTTACGTTCCAATTTCAATTAAATCTGAAGAGGAAATCTATCATACGAATGCCTACTAAAATTGATCAGAGGAAGCTCAATCTGCATACTCCTTCTCTGAGATCTACCACAGGAGCTGACCTAGCAGGGAGAATCCAGAGTCAGATCTTGCTTGGTGGCCTAAGAGACTTGATTGGTGGCTTTTATACAGAGCGAGGAAGATAACCTTGATGGAAATAGGCGGCTACTATTACCTAAGTCACTGAAGTAATAACAAGGATAGAGAAAGCTCAAACATCATTCTTCAAAATGAAAAAGGTCTTCTACAGTCACGACATAAACCTAAGACTGAAAACAAGGCTTGACAGATGCTACATCTTTTCTATCCTGCTCTACAGAGTGGAGAATTGGTCTCTGACAGAAAGCCACTTGAAGAGACTAGAAACATTTGAAATGTGGGTTTAGAGGTGGCTGTTACGTATAAGCTGGGTTGACAAAATAAGAAATGAGGAAGTGATAAGCAGCTGGGAAAGCCAAGGGAAATCATCAAAACCATAAAAAAGCAAAAGTTAGAATATTTTGGCCATGTGATGTGACACCCAGGAAAATACGGCATACTTCACTTAATCCTCCACGAAAAGATTGAAAGCAAATGAGGTCCAGGCAGAAAAAGAACGTCATGGCTCCTAAGGGACTGGTTTGGACAAAATTCAGCAGCATTTTTTTGTGTAGCTGTTGATAAAAATAGGATCACCAGCATGATCGCCAACATCCGATGATGGATATGCCACAACAACAAGAAGAGATTACCTAAGTAAGAAGGATTGAAACATTTTTAAGTCCAGAGCAATGAGGCAAAATTTAGAAGCGACTCAAGACAGATGCCTCTCTAATTCTCTGAAGTATAATAAGAAGGAGGAGGTATAGCACAATCAAATTTGCCAGATTCTATTATTATCTCCAATCTCAACACCAATAGTTTTTAGCCTTTCTATATAGGTGATTTCCTGACCTGGTCTACTTGGTGGGACTGATACTTCTTCCCACTAGAAAAAAAAATTGAAAGAATGCAGAGTAGGAATAGTTTTGAATCCAAGGGACCCAAAGCCCTTTGGGACTTCTCAATGAGCTGAAAATATAGATCTGGATGTAGAGCTATCAGATGAGTACCTTTTAATTCCTGCTCTATTGTTTCTTTGCAATCAAAATACCTTTTAATACTAGAAGGGAAACTGAAACACTTAGGGCTGATGATTCATACACATAAACGGAAAGATGTTTTAACTGAAGATCATCACAAGTCTTTAAATCACAAAGTCGTCATCATCTTTTATCAATTTATCTAAAATATGTATCCCATGTTCTGCCCAAGTTCTCATTAAAAGTATTGCTTTGCTTTTTTGATTTTTGATTTCCCATGGTGCTAATTTAGCATGACTATAAAACTCAAACTACCTAGTAGTTAATATATGGTATTTCATATTTTCCAAAACATTTGGACTCCATACAACTTGTAAAGGGTGCCAAATATGACAATTCCAAGATAACCCATGAGGGCAAACATCCGCATCTCTGGCTAGCATTTGCATTCATATGAGATAGAAGAACTATGAGCCTGATTTGAATCCAATCTCCTTAGCGTCAAAAGAATTTCATGCAAAATCACTGAAGATAATGGAAGTTATAACTAGAATGGTTATATCTTAAACTAAAATTGATAGAGATGATTTTATGAAAGCCTTGAAGAAATATAATCAGTCCTTTTTTAAGTGATGTTAGTAGGCAATTAGATGCTATAGAACAGTGTTGCTCAACCTTGGAAGCTTGAAGATGGGTGGACTTCAACTCCCAGAATCCCCCAGCCAGCGCTGCTGGCTGGGGGATTCTGGGAGTTGAAGTCCACCCATCTTCAAGCTACCAAGTTTGAGAAACACTGCTATAGAAGAATGCCAGCAGGGAAGTACGGTGCCCAGATGGCCTCTCCAACAGATTCCCAGTGATGGTTGGGGTACACCAAGGCTCTGCACTGTCACCACTTTTGTTTATACTGGTCATGGATACCATCGCGCATGACCTGCAGCAGAATGCACCCTGGACTATGCTCTGTGATGATGATATTATGCTTGCTTCCACCACCAGAGGCGAACTACAGCAGCAAGTTCAAACATGGAATGATCGCCTCAATCATTTTGGACTCAACATCAAGAAAACCGAGTACTTAGAGACTGTCACCACCCCTGGAATGCTTCAAATCAATGGAGAAAACCTAAAGAAGGTGGATATTTTAGTATCTGGTATCTAACCTCCAAGGCAATGGTGACATCAATGGAGAGGTGTAAGCAAGGGTGAATGCAGCCTGGATGTGTTGGTGAGAACTCACTGTTGTGTTATGTGACAGACGAATGCCAACCCATCTTAAATCTAAGATTTACAAGACAACCATCCGCCCAGTTGCACTGTATGGCACTGAATACTGGGCAGCAACAACAGGGACCAAAAACTATCTCCATGCCATGGAAATGTGAATGCTCCGTTGGATATCAGGCATCTCCTTTCTTGACCACATCACAAATGACACCATTTGACAACATTTTGGTGTGGCACCAATTATTGAGAAGATGATAGAAGGCTGACTCTGCTGGTACGGACATGTCCTGAGAGCAGCACCTTCCACCCTTGCCAAGACTGCCTACCAACTAGAAGTCAATGGCTGGTGACCTCACCGGCATCCAAAACAGAGATAGCAAGACACCATCAACAAAGATATGCAAGCTGTGGGCCTGCACCCTGGAGATGCAGTTGACCATGCAAAGTGGCGCTCAATGATCCGAAAAGGAGATCCTGCACTTGCGGGAATACGCTAGGAAGAAGAAGAAGTAGGCAATTAGATGATAAGAAAACATAGCATAGCCAGAAGTCACAACAAGTCTTTGGAACCTTTGGAATTTCTTTTATTTAGTATCTTCTGACTATCACTGAGTGTCGTTGTCAGCTATCCAATTTGTGAACCCAAAACAAGGGAACACTCTCGGGAGATATCCAACTTTATTGGATACACTATATTGGTACTGGAGAAACAAAAATAGCTCTCATTTTCCTGTGCGGATACTTGTCTAGTTAAACAATACTTTCCTTTTCTCCCCATCCCTGGGTGATCACATTATCCAATTATGAGACGTCCTCTTGTTATGGGAACAGTCCATCTCTTTCTCAAGCATCTGCAGTGGTGACGTTGATGGTTTCCATGCTCTCATGATCTCCACATGCATTTCTGGCATTCCATTTCCCCCTTCCCTCCCCCCAGTTCATTGGCAAGTTGAAAAGCATTAGGATTTGAACAGTGGTGGGTTTCAAAAAATTTTACTACCGGTTTTGTGGGTGTGGCTTGGTTGGCATGGCATGGCTTGGTGGGCATGACTTGGTGGGCATGGCAGGGTAAAGATACTGTAAAATCTCCATTTCCTCCCCAATCAGCTGGGACTTGGGAGGCAGAGAATAGATGGGGGTAGGGCCAGTCAGAATTTTTACTACCGGTTCTCCGAACTACTGAAACCTACTGAAACCCACCTCTGGGTTTGAAAGAAGCAAAGTGATACAATCTTGACAGTTATATTTTATGATTTATGATGATTGGATTATGATTAGTATCATGATTTATCCCTTGTTGCTTATATGTACACTGAGAACTTATGCACTGGAGACAAATTCCTTTTGTCTGTCCAATCACTCTTGGCCAATAAAACTATTCTATCCTGTCCTGTCCTGTCCTGTCCTGTCCTGTCCTGTCCTGTCTTATCCTGTTCTATCCTATCCTATCCTATCCTATCCTATCCTATCCTATCCTATCCTATCCTATCCTATCCTATCCTATCCATACAATACTTATAACTAACATCATTGCATCAATCTGGCTTTTGAGTCAATAACTCCTCAGGGGCACATGTACAATTTCCATCCTACAGAAGAAAGATGTAAAAGGGACATGTAGACTATTGCTACACATGGAGGGTGAATTGCTGATGTTTGTGTGATGTTTGATTATTTGCAAGTACTTTTATGCCGCTCTGATCAAAGCAAATCTAAACAGTGTGCAAGAGCAGTAACAATCCATTGAAAAATGCCAACACAAATACCACAATTCAAATTCAACAAAATAACATACAACCCTTATCCAAGTATATACAACAATAGCATCTCAATACCAGAAGGCCTGCCTAAATAATCAAGTTTTCAGTAACTTCATAGAGCAGCTCTCTACATGGGGCTCCCCTTGAAGAGCACCCGGAGGCTCCAACTGGTCCAGAATGTGGCCGCGCAGGTAATTATGGGTGCGACACGGCGCACCCATGTAACACTTCTCCTGCCAGCTGCACTGGCTCCCGGTGGTCTTCTGGGTGCGATTCAAGGTGTTGGTTACCACCTTTAAAGCACTCCATGGCTTAGGACCTGGGTATGTACGAGATCGCCATCTGCCACCGGTAGCCTCCCACCGGCCAATACGGTCCCCACAGAGAGGGACTCCTCAGGATGCCGTTGGCCAAACAATGCCGACTGGCGACACTGAGGGGAAGAGCCTTCTCTGTGGGGGCACCTGGCCTCTGGAATGAGCTGCCCCTGGAGGTTCGTATGATCCCCGACCTTCGTACCTTTCGCCGTGCCCTTAAGACCCTGTTGTTCCAAAAGGCCAGGCTGGCTTAGAATATGAATTTTAAATTGGGTTGTTTGTCAATTTTTAACTTTGTGGGCCAAATTTAATATATTCGTTTTAAATTGTTTTTAAATTTTGTGAGTTTATGTGTGTTTTAGCATGGCTGTACACTGCCCTGAGTCCTTCGGGAGAAGAGCGGTATAGAAATTTAATAAACTAAACTAAACTAAACTAATACCCAAGTTGAGAATGTATATCTTACTTCTTCC
The DNA here is from genome assembly GCF_059756535.1 of Pantherophis guttatus. NCBI lineage: Eukaryota > Metazoa > Chordata > Lepidosauria > Squamata > Colubridae > Pantherophis > Pantherophis guttatus. The sequence goes on along the minus strand of NC_142063.1, from coordinate 202,192,054 downwards.
AGTTCCACAGGAGGAAAAACTCTACCAGTGAATTCTCACCTTCAAGTCCTATTCTACCACATTTCATAGAGGTCAAAGATTTTAGGTAGCTGACTAATCTCTATATTCCCTTGCTGTGAGTGCCAAATCTGAGGAAATGCCATCTTTAGGGACTCTTTGTTCTATGCTGCTTGATTGATGGACTCCTGACTCTGGAACACTCACATATTTGGATAACTTCTTATTCATATTTTTAGGAAGCCATGAAATTTTGACTCAGTTTTTGGAAATGGAGTGGTTCATAAGCCAAAGTCACACATACATACATAAGGACATACATGTATCAGGGGTGAAATGCTCCCAGTTCGGACCGGATTGCCCGATCTGGTAGCGATGGAGGCGGGTAGTTCAGAGAACCGGTAGCAAAAATCCCTGCCCACCCCGCCATGCCCAGCTGAGCCGCACAATCATCAGAGACTTTTTTTTTTTACTTTTAAAAGCATTTTTTCTACAACCTCTTTGGCCAAAAAAATGCTTTTAAAAGTAGGAAAAAAAAGCCTCTGATGATCACGTGGCTCAATGGGATCGTCAAAAGCTTTCAAAAGCATTTTTTCTACAACCTCTTCAGAGCTTGGATCGGCAGAGGCATTTAAAAGAAAAAACCCTTTTTTTCTTTTAAATGCCTCTGACGATCCAAGCTGATTTGCCTGATTGGCAGAGGCATTTAAAAGAAAAAAAGCCTCTGCCGATCAGGCAACTCAGCTGGGATCGTCAGAGCCTTTTGAAAGCATTTTTTACAACCTCTTTGCCAAAGAGGTTGTAGAAAAAATGGTTTTAAAATTAAAAAAAAAAAGGCCACACCCACCAGTCACATTACCCCCCCAAGTCATGCCCACAGAACTGGTAGTAACAAATTTTAGATTTCACCACTGACATGTATATATAAATTTTTTCCTGGAAGCGAATAATGCATGGTTTGTTTTCCTGAGTATAAACATTTGCTTCAAGTTGTAAGGCAGGGACAAAATGTTCCCTGTCATTTGGGGAAAATTGGAGGGACATTAAATATTTTGTTGCTCCTCAGAATCCATGAATTTAGGAAATATTATTATGAACATCGCTCTTTAAAAAGTGTTTTTGTTTGTTTGTTTGTTTTTTTGCTGCATGGAAGGAGTTATTGCATGTATGATATGACTAACCCAGACTAAAACATTTGGGAAGGAAGAGAACAGGGCTGATGACATCTTGTATGTCTTATTGCATTATGGGGGGGCGGGGGGGCATGGAGAGCTAGTGTAGAATTCAGTACAGGCAGTCTTCAACTTATGATCACAATTGAGCCCAAACTTTTTGTTGCTAAGTGAGACATTTATTAAGTGAATTTTGCCCCATTTTACAACATTTCTTACCACCATTGCTAAGTGAATTACTGCTGTTGTTAAATGAGTAACATGGTTGTTAAATGAATCTGGCTTTCCCATTGACATTGATTGTCAGAAGGTCGCAAAAGGGGATCAAATGACCCCGGGACACTGCAACGGTCATAAATGTGAGTCAGTTGTCAAGTGTCTGAATTTTGATCATGTGACCATGGGGATGTGGCAACGGTCATAAATGCGAAAAACAGTCATAAGTCACTTTTTTCCAGTTTGAACGGTCATTAAATGAACTGTTGTAAGCTGAGGACTACCTGTAGTGTAGAAATTGGATTTGGATCCAGAAGGCACATGAAGCTCACTTGGTGATTTGGGGTGATTCTGAGCTCAACTTCAGATGGTTCAGGATGGTTGTGTTAGTGATGAACAGAAGAGAAATGGCCATGAGAATCTATTTGAGTTATCAGAGGAAAGAGAGGTTGTAAGCAATATTGATGATGCTCTACTCTGTATCTGCATATATGTTTTGGTCGCCACGATGTAAAAAAGATGTGGAGACTCTAGAAAGAGTGCAGAGAAGAGCAACACAGATGATTAGGGGACTGGAGGCTAAAACATATGAAGAACAGTTACAGGAACTGGGCATGGCTAATTTAATGAAAAGAAGGACTAGGGGAGACATGATAGCAGTGTTCCAATCTCTCAGGGGTTGCCACAAAGAAGAGGGAGTCAAGGTATTCTCCAAAGCACCTGAGGATAGACAAGAAGCAATGGTTGGAAACTAATCAAGGAGAGAAGCAACTTAGGAGAAATTTCCTGATAGTTAGAACAATTAATCAGTGGAACAACTTGCCTCCAGAAGTTATCCAACACTGGAAGTTTTTAAGAAGATGTTGGATAACCATTTGTCTGAAGTGGTGTAGGGTTTCCTGCCTAAGCAGGGGTTTGGACTAGAAGACCTCCAAGGTCCCTTCCAACTCTGTTATTCTATATTCTATTCTATTCTATTCTATTCTATTCTATTCTATTCTATTCTATTCTATTCTATTCTATTCTATTCTATTCTATTCTATTCTATTCCATTCTATTCCATTCCATTCCATTCCATTCCATTCTATATATTTGTATAAGTTTTCATTTCTTTTAATTGATGCATTTCTTCAGGGGTTTTCTGGTTTTCTAGAAATGTTTAGGGGGTGAGGCTAAACAGTACCAGGCAGCCTACATGTAGTTAATTATATACATATCGTATATGATGGCCTGGGGAAGGCAGGTGAATGAAGCATAGACTTCAGCATTTATACTTTCAGTCTGGTAATAGACAGCCACAGAGTCAGTTTGCTTTAGTGGATACCAGACTAGTCACCAGGAGACTGTGAGTTCTAGTGCTGCCTTAGGCATGAAAGCTAGCTGGGTTACTGGCCAGTCACACATTTTCAGTCCATGTCAGCCTCAGGTCCCCAGCCAGTCAGTCCATCTCCCATTCACAGTCCTAAGAATCACAGGCCGCATGAGGTTCATAGAGGTGAAGAAAATTTGCAAAATGTCAGTGAACTAAATATCCAGACGTGCAACAGGAGTGCATTCACCCTAATATCAAAGTTGATGATGTCAATTTATCAAAAAAAACACTCTGACCAGGTTATTTTCTGTCTGAATCCTCACAGATTTTCTTTCAAGCCCTTGTCTCTGTGAAACTTCTGACTGGCCACTTTGCCTGTGGGCATGTTTCAGGTAACCTACCCGTCCACTCTCCATTTCAGTTTCAGCCTCACACTAGTTTTGCAAGCCACTAGGGAACATCATCAGATCTCGGTAATTTGGCTGGCTACCAAGGCATCTGGATGCCACATTTCTGCTTCATGTGAACAGGAGATAGAGCGAGATAATGGGGCTGTTTACGGAGAGCGTGCATGCCGCTAAAGCAATGCTTACATGGAAATGGGATTAGAAGATTGGGAATCGTATAAATCAATGATTTTCTGAAACCAGACTCCCCTATTTGCAGTGGAACGGAGTCATTCAAATCCGTTCTTTGAAGAACCTATTCATCTTCAGGGACTCTGCAAACGGACTTTCCAGGAACATTCCATAGATAATAATATCCCTCTTTTCTTCCTTCCACTCCCAAGCAGGGGAGCCCAAAGGAGCAGCATTGGCAAACCAACGTGCGTTACCACAATTTAGGAGTCACAGCGAAAGTGCTAACCGTTTCATTCAGCACTCCCTGAGGTCCACATGCCTCTTCTCTCTTGGATCCCTAAAGGGGTACTTCAGCACAATAAACACTCCGTAACTTTGCCACAGCAGAAAATGGAACTTTAAAAGGAAAACAACATCTTTTCCAAAAAGAGGCAATCCATAACGACAGCTCAACAGTTAAAGGACAGTTTAGATTGCTTTTCAGGGGGAAGGCAAGGGAGTCATACTGTGAGAAGCTTGGGCCCGGTTTCAGTTCAGTTACATTTGTGATGCAAATTCAGCATGTGCTAAGCTACAGCATCATGGGTGGATGCGGGGGTACAGAGAGAATTAAGGGTTTTGTCTCCTTGAATTAGATAATTCGGTAAAGGGGAACCGCCGGATACTGATAAACCATAACTCCCGGCAGCCTCACCTGTGCTGGGCAATGGAGAGGAATAGTGGCAATTGTGGTTTATTAAATAAACTTTGCACCATGGCCCTATCAGAAGACAAAAGCAAAGAAGAAAATATTGGAGCATTTCTCCAATGGAGCATCCACCAACACGTTTTTCCAACAATCAGGGATTTTCAAAATTTATCAGGCTGCAGAACCTGTGAGTATAAAATAAAATTCCAGAACTCCTGATCGAGGGGCAGAACTCTGATAACAGACTTTTTTTTTCATTTGAATGAACTTTTTGGCCCTTAGTCTCTTACAGAACCCCAGCATGTTCCCACAGAATCCTAGGGTTTGGGTTGCTTTTAGAAAACCCTGCCATAAATGACAATAATGCTAGCAGTGTTGGAACTATGGGGGAAAAATGTGGGCACGTATGTTGCTGTGTAACTGGTGGAGAAATCCTCCTCTCTCCAACACACAGAATCAAACAGTTTCCAGAGAAATTTTGTAAACAAAGCAACGAAGTCTCTTATGGCTTCGCAAATGCTAGTTTATTAACACATATAGCTCTTGTAGTATCATCAGCCCTGTCTAATGTGGCCTGAGACCATATCAGGGGCTCATATACAATTGAGGAGGGCCACGTGTTTTTCATTAAAAAAAAAAATCATCAGGCCTGCCCTGCATAGGCAAAGTGGAGCTATGTCAAAATATGCTCTGGATTTTGCTTATTTTGCCTATGGAACTCCAAAATGGTACCACCAAGTTTAATGACCTCTAGATATAAAGATGCAAATGTAACTATGAAAAATAAGTATTTCTTGTCCAATACACATTATACACATTATATAAGTATTTCTTAAGTTTTCGCGGATGTGCATATGCAAAAAATTAAAATCTCGGGTGTTTTTCCACGTCATTATAAATAAGTTGGTTAAAATATTTAAAATCCTGGTTAAAATCCCAGCTTAAAATCTTCTAAAATTCCTTACAGAGCACTCTGCAAGGTCCTTTAAAACCTCAGCTAAAATCTTAAAACTTTTAAAGTCACTGGTAGGATTTTAGCTGAGGTTTTAAAGGACCTTGCAGAGTGCTCTGTAAGGAATTTTAGAAGATTTTAAGCTGGGATTTTAACCAGGATTTTAAATATTTTAACCAACTTATTTATAATGACGTGGAAAAACACCCGAGATTTTAATTTTTTGCATATATATATATATATATTTGGAGAATTGATACAAAAGCTGCAAGTGATGGAAAGAGGTCTGGAAAGATTCATGCTCAGCATTAGAAGACAAGATAGAAAGACCTGCACATGGATTAAAGAATAAGCAAAAGTATACGATATCGTCACGAGAGTAAAAGAACTGAAATGGAAATGATATGGTCACATGGCAAAAAGAACTGATGGCAGGTGGACCAAGGCAGTCAGAGAATGGATTCCACTTGATAAAAAGAGACCAAAAACAAGATAGATCAACGACATCAGCAAGTATTGTGGGCCCAATTGTCAAAAGAAAGCTCAGGACTGTATTGGTTGAAAACATGAGGAAGAGGCCTTCATCCTGCAATGGATAGACAATGGCTAAAATGATGATGATGGTGATTTTGAGGAGTTACGATATTGCATAGTTTGAGAACCTCTGGCATATACCATGTCAGTTAGTTTGTCTTAAAGGGCTACAAGATTATTTGTTGCTTTTGTTTTTTGGCCCAAAATTGTACATTCAGTTCAAGATCAAAGGAAAGTTCTCTCCATCAAATGGCAATGCTGGCAGCAAGTGTCTGTGGCTGACAGCGCCCAGAAGCAGTGTGAAGAACAGCCCAAATGGAATAGAAATAGGCAAAAGTATATCTTCCTGAAGGTTTCATGCCTAGTAGTAAAAACAGGAGGGGAAAAAAAACAGCTACGTGAAATCTGTTCTTGCAAAACAGTGGAAAAACCTGGAATATCCACACTGGTGACAGAGGCAGCAACCCATGCTCCCTTTCCCAATTTAAATAGATCTTCTTTGCAGCACACAAATGGCACACTCTTTAAAGGAGTTTACAAAGCAGGTTTAGCGCTCTTTCAAAGAAATTTTAACTAGTGTTGCAATTTATGTGGCTCTACAGTGCCTATCTTTTTGAACATACTCTGATGCAGAGATATCTAGGGGAGTCCTAAGAACACTCCAACTTGTAGAAACTTACTTATTACCTTGCTAGAAAAGGCTCTTTTTTCTGAGTTTCTCCAGACCCTGAAATTCACTCCCTTTTTAAGTCATTCTTTGAACTTTTTAATAATTATTGTAATTATCCTGAGTTTAAAAGGATATTTTGTTCAAGAGATGGAGGGATGGAGGGATGGAGGGATGGAGGGATGGATGGATGGATGGATAGATAGACAGACAGACAGACAGATAGACAGACAGATAGATACTGTAGATAGATAGCAAGATAGTTAGATGATAGATAGATAGATAGATAGATAGATAGATAGATGATAGATAGATGATAGATAGATAGATAGATAGATAGATAGATAGATAGATAGATAGATAGATAGATAGATAGATACAGACAGACAGACAGACAGACAGACAGACAGACAGGCAGACAATGGATGAATGGTCAGTTTGTGAGGATGCATCCCATATTATATTTCATGGATCTGGCTTACAATGGGATGCTTAGTACAGTGATCGTGGGAATTCTGGAAACCGTAGCTAAACTGCGATTCCTACACATTTGTTGGCATCAGGCTGAAGAAAGCTAATTTGAATATGAGCAATAAACTCATGCTTAACTGTAGTTCCTATTTATTTATTCATTTTATTTTATTTATTTATTTATTCATTTTATTTATTTATTTATTTTGTCCAGTACATATTAGATAATATATATAAGTATAAGAATGAATTGAATACATAAAATTAAAGGGAACATTAGGACAGGGATGGTAGGCACGCTGGTGCTCTTATGCACACCCCTTACAGACCTCTTAGGAATGGGGTGAGGTCAACAGCAGACAGTGTTAGGTTAAAGTTTTGGGGGTTTTGGGATGAGACCACAGAGTCTGGTAGTGTATTCCAGGCATTAACAACTCTGTTACTGAAGTCATATTTTCTGCAATTTAGTTTGGAGCGGTTCACTTTTAGGTTTATATTTATTGTATGCTCTTATATTGTTGTGGTTGAAGCTGAAGTAGTCCTTAACAGGTAGGACATTGTAGCAGATGATTTTATGAGCTATGCTTAGGTCATACCGAAGGCGGTGTAGTTCTAAATTTTCTAAACCCAGAATTTCAAGTCTGGTGGCAGAGGGTATTTTGTTACGAGCAGAGGAGTGGAGGACTCTTCTTGTGAAATATTTCTGGACACACTCAATTGTATTAATGTCCAATATGCAGTGCGGGTTCCAGACAGATGAGCTGTATTCGAGAATTGGTCTAGCAAATGTTTTGTATGCTCTGGTTAGTAGTGTAATATTACCGGAGAAGAAGCTACACAAGATTAGGTTTACAACCCTTAATGCCTTTTTGGCGATGTTGTTACAGTGGGCTTTGGCACTTAGATCATTTGAGATGAGTACTCCAAGGTCCTTGACAGAGTGAGGGTCATCTACAAGGTCATATCCACTCAGCTTGTATTTACTGTTCTGATTCTTTTTGCCAATGCGTAAGACAGAGCATTTGTTGGTTGAGATTTGGAGTTGCCAATTGTTTGACCATTCCGACACAAAGTCAAGGTCTTTTTGAAGGGTAGCAGCATTTAAAAGACACTTGGTGCATAAGTGGGATATATTATCAGGGAGCTCCAAAATTTATATGAAGAAATAAGTAATTTTAGTAGACAAAACCCTCCGATGCAATCAAGCAAAATGAACCAGTGAACGAAGAGAAGGAAGAGAAAAGTCTGACCATGCCTAGTAGCCATGGAATGTTGAAGGACAACATGAGAAAGCCATTTAAATTCCTTGCAATGAATAATGTCCCAAAGGGGAAAGGCTGGCTGTGATTTGCCAAAGGTCCTTCACTGCGTGTCATTGCTGATTGGGATTATAAACTGACAAATATCCTTAGAAAAAGCCCCAGAGAAGAAGACCTTTGAGCTATAGTTTCAATGAGAACATGGGCCAGAGTTCAGGAACTATAAAACATGCATAGTCAATTCACTCCTTTCCATAAGGGTGATGTTTCATGTCCATATCAATTCTATGCCTGGGGACATTCTGCTACAGCCTGCCTGCAGTCCAGCAGGGGCATTCATCACATTACACTCAATATATCTGTTCCCCAGCACTGGGTGTAAGTAAGCTCTGAAATAAGAAATCAATCCCAAAAAACCTTTGAAAGGACTGAGAGTTTTCTGTTGCACTCTTCAGTGTATTGATACCCTGAGGATTGTTGTAGAAGCTGTTATTCTTTCAAGTGATTTTAATACCCTGTTTCCCCAAAAATAAGCCTTCCCCCGAAAATAAGCCCTCCCTGAAAATATTTAAACGCAGAGCTGGAAATCAGGTAAGATGCCAAGAGGAGCCCCATCTTGCTCCACGCGCCCCAAAACAATAAGATCTTCCCGAAAATAAGGCCAAGCATTTATTTTGAGGTTTAAAAAATATAAGACAGGGTCTTATTTGGGGGGAAACACGGTAGCTGGGTGGGGAGTAAGAAATATAATGAATGGATAAATAGCACCTTGAAATTATGTACTATTGTTAGATAATATCATCTTTTTTAAAATATTAAACCCAATTGGCTCAGGAGAGTCCAATCCAGGTTGCCATCATATTTGAAGCGGTCAGAATTCCCTCTACCAGTCATGCTAATACAAGCTTGAAGTTTCGCTTCAAATGTACATGTGGTAGATCTTTTAAAACTTGCCGTCGGATATAATTTCATGTAAAAAAATAAACTGTACGGGAAAAAATTTTGAGGTATACAACAGATGCTTGGTCCACTAAAATATGTTGTACCAGGTTTGAACATGGAGCCGAAATTCAAATTTAACCGGATATTTCATAGCAAATTTACTAACTGCAAGATATTACAGATTTGGAGATATAGAACTATTTAGAGCTGTGTGTGCTAGTATATCAAAATCATCCTGTCTGTGAGCACTCAAAACAAAGCTGTTCATTTAAGGGAAAAGAAATTCCTTTAACAACAGTAAAGCTCATCTGTACCAGTAGCATACAGGTAGTCCTCAACTTCTCACCAAAACAGAGCCCAAATTTTCTGTTGCTAAGTGAGTTTTGCCCCATTTTACGACTTTTCTTGCCACAGTTCTTAAGTGAATCATTACAGTTGTTCAGTTAGTAACACGGTTGTTAAATGAATCTGGCTTCTTCGTTGACTTTGCTTGTCAGAAACTCACAACGGCCTGTTTGCCAACTTCTGGAAGTTGACAAACGGACCATTTCCGGCCTCTGGAGGGCCTCCGGGGTGTGTAGGGAAGGCCGTTTTCAGCCTCCCCAGGCTCCTAGAGAGGCACTGGAGCCTGGGGAGAGCAAAAAATGGGCCTACCAGGCCTACTGTGCCATCATATGCCAAAAGCGGGGGAGCGGGGGTTCACGCACTCATGCATGGGGATGGGGCGCATATAATTATAGGTGTGGGCACGTGCACGTGGGACCATCCCCCCCTGCTCCCCCCGCTTTTGGCACGTGATGGCAAAAAGGTTAGCCATCACTGGTCTAGGGCTTTGGTTTCTATCTCCATGTAGAGATTGACCACAATGAGGGACACAGGTGAGCCCATGGTGCAGCTGTGTTTTTGTCTGTAGAAACCTTCATTATATTTAAAATAGGTAGTGGTCAAGCAGAGGTCCAGGATGACACGTATGTGGTATGGGCTGAGGTTGGTTCTGTCATCTAAAGTGCTGCTTGTAGAAGTCATTTTTTCATTATCATGACAGCTTCAGTAGTTGGGATGCAGGTGAAGAGAGAAGTCACATCAAAGGAAACCATGGCCTCACCAGAGTCATCCATGGTCTTCATAGAGCTGAAGAAGCTTCTTGGATGAGAAGCAAAATGTCTTCAAAGAAAAAACAGAAAGTCCAGTTGCCTCTTGAAAAAGCACCTTTGGGACAACCATGACCTGGATGACTGAGAATCTCCATAGACATTCTCCCAAAGCAGAAATGGCTTCTGAGAAATGTTGGCTCAGCATTACCCAATATTTTTCACCAAGAAAAGTTGGCTCAAGGAAAGCTCTCGTGTATTTGTATTTGTATTTCCCTTTGATGAATTTGACACCCTTTTCTGTACTAGCACTGTTAAAAAAGTTTCTGCGTCTGCGGAAACGTTTCTTCTCGCCACGGTATGTTCAAGACAGGCCCGGTGATTGCTTCCTTTTGTAATGTTTCGGGCAGCAATCTCTGCTCTGATCTGTGAATGGTTTTCGTTTGTCTGTTCCTGTGTATCGCGTTACCTACTTAGCTCCTTTCATTGTTTGAATTCAATGCGGTCACAATATAGGACTTCCTCAGAGATTTTTCTTTTCTTTTCTTTTTTTAACTTCGGCACCGGAATGAATATGTTGTCCGGTTTCTCAAAGAGATAATTATCATTAGCCTTTGAGAACCGAAGCTACCTGATCGGTGGAAAACACAGATGCTCGAAAGGTGCTATCAAGATATCTGTTCCTAGAGAGGCACCTTTGTACTGCTTTGGCGGGCAGGGGAGCTATGACCTCATCGCTCGTGTTATTGATGAGGCATATTTTCTGGAAAAGATTGCTCAAACTAATTTCTAGAGTTATGGAGCAATTCAGCCCCATCTTTACAGTGGTTGACCTCAAACCTATTATCCAAGACACCGCTTATCTGAAACATGAGGTTTCAGTGATTAGAGACAGTACTTCTTTACATCACTGCAAATTTTCCTTCAGAGGACTCCCGTCCACCACTGAGCTGCCCACCTCCTCCTTTTCACAAACCAGCATATATCCTGCAAGACCAGGTCTTTGTTGAGGGCCTTCCTGATCCTGGTTGTAGCATCAGCTCCTCCAAATGTCTTGTTACCCAAGATGACCAAATGTCTTCAGTTTAGCTTCTCACCAACAGGCCTTGTAAAATGTTTTCCCCATCCTTTATGTTCTTTCATTTCCTTAGGGTTGCTGATGCTGGAGACAGACATACTGTAGCACAGTGGTGGTGAACTTTTTACTCACCGAGTGCTGAACGCTAATGCACAGCTAACACGCGCTAACGCCGAGTGCTAACACGCAGCTCCTCCCCCATGTGCTGCACACACAACCACACCATCTGCACATGCATGCAGGTTTCACGTGGCTCCCCTTTGCGCTGTGCACACAATCGCACCATCTGCACATGTGTGTGGTTTTCAAGCGCGCAATGCACATGCACAAATGCCATTTGTGCATTTGTGTGCTGTGCACAAGTACTCTCATGTGCATGCACAAATGCGCACGCATGTGCAGGAGAGTTCCCAAGACCAGCTGGGTCCCCTGAATTGTGTGCATGTGCACCGGAGGCCTGAATACCAGTTGGGGCTCACACATATGCGCAGCTGCAGGTAAGTTGGGCAATAGCTCGCGTGCCTGGAAAGATGGCTCTGCGTGCCACCTCGGGCACGTGTGTCATAGGTTTGCCATCATGGCTGTAGAATTTCAGAGCTCATATAGAAGGCTTACATCAAGTTTCCACTTTCCCCCAAGACCAGAGAGAGACAGACTGATCCATTTGTTGGCTATGACTGGAATCTGTGACCACGTTGAATCTATATGCTCACTCCTCCCTCTCCCTGGTGTTATTTTTACATCTATGCATTTTCAAAAAAACTCTAAATTTTTCTTTCCTATATGGTAAACAATAATATTTTCAAGTTTTAAGGAGAATTTGGGCAAGGGTTGAACCTTTGTTGTTATTGTTAGTTGTGAAGTCGTGTACGACCCATCGTGACCCCATGGACAACGTTCCTCCAGCCCTTCCTGTCTTCTACCATCCTCTGGAGTCCATTTAAGCTCACGCCTACTGCTTCATTGTCTCCATCCAGCCACCTCGTTCTCTGTCATCCCCTTCTTTTTTTGCCCTCAATCTTTCCCAGCATTCGGCTCTTCTCCAGTGAGTCCTTCCTTCTCATTAGGGTTAACCTTGCTTTATTGCTAACACAAGCATTAATATTATCATCATCAGAGCAACGATGCCATGGAGAGCAGGAGTTATAATCAATATACTAAGGCCGTGATGGCGAACCTATGGCAAGCGTGCCACAGGTGGCATGCGGAGCCATGTCACCTGGGACGCCAGCTCAGCTCCACCAGAAGTAGGGAAACAGGCTGTTTCCTGCCTCCGGAGGGCCTGGGGGGGTGGGGAAGGCCCGTTTTTCTTTCTCACCTGGCTCCAGATCCTCTCTATGCATCTGGGGAGGACAAAAACAGCCTTCCCCACCCCCTCGGAGGTCCGAAACAGCCCGTTTCCCAACCTCTGGTTGGACAGGAAGTGACGTTTTTTGCTGTCCCCAGCCTCCAGAGCCAGGTGAGAAAGAAAAACGGGCCTACCAGGTCATTGCGTGCTAGGAGCGGGGGAGAGGGGGTTGCGCGCACATGCACAGGGTGGGGCGCATAGAATTATGGGTGTGGGCACACACACGCGTGAACCTCCCCTTTCCCCCCTTCCTGGCACACGATGGCAAAAAGGTTAGCCATCACTGTACTAAGGCATCAAATATCCATTAAATATAGGTAGTCCTCAACTTACGACCACAATTGAACCCAAAATTTCTGTTGCTAAGTGAGACATTTGTTAAGTGAGTTTTGCCGCATTTTATGACTTTTCTTGCCACAGTTCTTAAGTGAGTCACTGCAGAGGATAAGTTAGTAACCTGATTCTTCAATGAAACGGGCTTCCCCATTGACTCTTTGCTCATGAGACAGTCGCAAAAGGTGATCACATGACCTTGGGACACAGCAAAGGTCATAAATACAAAGCAGTTGCCAACATCTGGATTTTGATCACATGATCCTGGAGATACTGCAAAGGTGGTAACTTTGAAAAACAGTCATAAATCACATTTTTCAGGGTGGTGCTTCTGAAGAAAAAAACCAATTTTTCCCACTAAAACTAATATTTGCATCATACCTTGAGGGGTCCCCAGCAGTGGTGGGTTGCTCTCGGTTCACTCCGGTTCGAGTGAACCGGTAGTGGCGGCGGCAGGAGGTTCTGCCCACCTACTTAGACGTCATCAAAAACATTCTGCGCATGCGCAGAAGCGCCACGTGCTCGCAAAGCAAGCACGTACACCCGCACGCTACCGGTAGCGCCGGGATTTGAATCCCACTACTGGTCCCCAGTATCCTCAAGGGCTTTCTGTTCTTAATTGGGCAGTTCCTGGTACATAGTGGCTATCATCACACTCTCTACAAATTTAAGAATATATAGATATGGTTTCTTTTAAAATCGTTTCTACCAGTGGAGAAAAGTCTGCTTCTCTTTTTGCAGGGAACAACGTGTGAGTTACCAAGCCGAGCAAAGTATTCACTGCTGCTAAACCTGGAAGCAGCAATCGCTGCAGGCAGATTTTTCATGTCTTTCTCAAGGAACGTGCTCCCTTAGAGAACTCGTTTTCTCAGGCCCAGGATTGAAAATGCTGCCTTCTCCCCACATTTGTGGCCCTTAGTCTGAGGAGCAACTACAGCAGACACAGATTGCAGTGATTTTCTAATATAGCAAATAATATGTCAGCAAAACGATTGTGGATTTAGACCAATATATACAGTTTCTCGTTTAAGGGGAACCATATGGTTGCAAGAGAAATGATTTTATTTTACTTGGATGGACAATAAGTAGAAACACATTCCAGGTTTCATGGGGGGCCTTTTCTCTCCTCCCCCTGTGACGGCTGTATTTGGCCTCTGGTTGTTCCAGCCATTTGATAAGGACACATAATTTAACACATAGCCCTCCAAGCTAAAACTGGTATTGTAATGCTGGTTGAGTTAGATGACTAATGATGCCTCTTCAGGCTAGTTCAACAGGTCACTCCTTTTGTTGTTGGTAAGTCTTCATAGTAAACACTGTAGATTTAAAAGAAAAGACAATCCAATGAAAGCTGCTTGTAACTGCAAAAATTCAGAATTAATGTTAAATACAACACAAACAACAATAAGGTCCAAATCTGACTTTTATCTAAATTCTTTCAGAGAGGCAGATGGGTTAGAAGGAAGAATGAAAAGCATGTGGGCATAATTAGAAACCTACTGTTAAATCTTTCAACCCTGAAATAGAAGTACGTAATATGTAGCTGACCAGGGATAATTGTGACAGAGGGGGTAGAATTCTCAACTAATATATCTAGCACTGAACAATCTTTCAAATTGTAATTTAGCAACATCAGAAGGATTATGAGCTTCCCTCTCCTGCTAGAACTATAGGCCTGTACTTCTGTCCTCCCTTATATTTGTTTATTTTAATATTTATTGAGAATATGGAGACTATCTGCCCTGTCAAGACAGAAGCCATTTTAAGATGGCTTACAGAAGTCACAATGCATACCGCGATTTAGTTTGTATATATATGCTAAACCATAACACGATATTGATTGGGGGGAGGGTTATGCTTTAACATTATGTGCAAACTGAGTGCACAGTTTTGAGTTAAAATAGTCTGGCTCAGAATTATGTGCAAACATGGCCAACTGAAGAACATACCGTGTTTCCCCCAAAATAAGACTGTCTTAAACTTTTTTGAATCCTGAAATAAGCACTTGGCCTTATTTTCGGGGAGGTCTTATTATTTTGGGGTGCATGGAGGAAACCAGAGGAAATGGCGGGGACCGGCTGCACATGCATTTAAATATTTTCAGGGGAGGGCTTATTTTAGTGCATGCGCTCAAAAGCCCGATTGGGCTTATTATCAGGGGATGTCTTATTTTAGGGGAAACAGGGTAATTATAAATAAAACACACAGAGACAAGCAACAATAATTAAAATAGCCCTTTCCTGAGCTAACCCAAAACAGCCACAACTATAATCTCAGGATAAAGTGAGATAAATTGATGAGAAAATAAAACTTAATTTTTTAAAGTTTTTTAAAAATATATTTTTTAAATATTTTTTTAAAAAATTGCAGGGTTGTGATCTAATATAATGGCATTCAGATTCATTTCCATGCAGTCTACTTTCTGACAATGTCTGCTAGGCTGTTCTATCAGTAGATGAACATAGGACTATGGATCAGTGGTGAAATCTAAAATTTGTTACTACCGGTTCTGTGGGCATGGCTTGGTGGGGGGGGTAATGTGACTGGGTGGGTGTGGCCAATTTTTTTTTTTACTTTTAAAACCATTTTTTCTACAACCTCTTCAGCGAAGAGGTTGTAAAAAAATGCTTTCAAAAGGCTCTGATGATCCCAGCTGAGTTGCCTGATCGGCAGAGGCTTTAAAAAGCCTCTGCTGATCAGGCAACTCAGCTTGGATCATCAGAGGCATTTAAAAGAAAAAAAGGGTTTTTTCTTTTAAATGCCTCTGATGATCCCAGTTGAGCCGCGCGATCATAAGAGGCTTTTTTTTTTTTACTTTTAAAAGCATTTTTTCGGCCGAAGAGGTTGTAGAAAAAATGCTTTTAAAAGTAAAAAAAAAAAAAAAGCCTCTGATGATTATGTGGCTCAGCTGAGCATGGTGGGGGGCAGGGATTTTTGCTACCGGTTCTCCAAACCACCCGCCTCCATTGCTACTGGATTGGGCGATCCGGTCCAAACTGGGAGCATTTCACCCCTGCTATGGATCTAACCTGGAGTAATTGTGGATATTTGGGCTGCTTACTTGGAAGCTCATTATAGCTGCCTCCAACTTTGCATTTGACTTCAGTAAAAAGATATCCAGCGGCCTCTCTAGAGCTCTTCATCTCTAGCCTTCTTAAATAAGTTGTTTGCATCCAGTATTCAGTAACTACAGGTAGTCCTCAACATACAACCATGACTGAGCCCAAAATTTCCACTGGTAAGCGAGATCGTTGCTAGGTGAGTTTTGCCCCATTTATAACCTTTCTTGCCACAGTTGTTAAGTAACTGCAGTTGTTAAGTTAGTAACACTATTGTTAAGTGAATCTGATTGATCACATTGATTTTGCTTGGCACAAAAGGTGATCACACAATCTCAGGATACTGCAATCATCATAAATGCATGCCAGTTGCCAAGGGGGTGAATTTTGATCACATGACCAGGGGATGCTGCAATGATCATAAGATTAAAAAAAATGGTCATAAGTCACTTTTTTTCAGTGCCATTGTAACTTTGAACGGTCACTAAATGAATGGTTGTAAATTGAGGGCTACCTGCACTTGCAGCATCCTCTCCTAGCTGGCATCCAGAGAATTGGGCTTTATACAACCCCCCAGGACTGACTTTGTCAGCTGTGAATTCTGTAAAGTTAAATCCCAGCACTCTGAACGATGCTGAGTTGGGAATGGCTGATTCACACTATAAAGAATTTAAGGGAAATGTTGTTAAGGTGTCTCCAGATTTGGAAAAGATGACTCGGGGTGATTTAGTGATCAGAAAGAAACTCAGGAATAACAGCTAATAAACTCTGTTTTAGATTATAGAATCCATTAACGAAGGATCTTAAAGTCTTGTTTCATGTGCTACAAAGCACCATGCTTACTACAATTACATTATCCATTATATACGTAGAAAGAATACCACTGTGGTCTTTTTAAAGTTTTCGTTTCAAATATCTAAAACGCTTACCTGTGAAGTAAATTAGAGAACCAAATAAAAAGAAACAGAAACAGTCAGTGGAAGGTTTGGCTCTTGAAGCCTCAGAATTTATGTGACCATCTGTGAACTTGTAAGCAAACTATGACGAGTATCAGTATCTGCCTAAAGTAGAAGCCCAGATGGATTTGGGATGTGTTTTTTGGCTACGAAAAGGTGCCAAAGATAAGAGCAGAAAGCTTTAGCAACTAGCTTTCATGAATCGTATCATCAAGCTGGCTTGATCCTGGGCTTCTGCAGAGGCTGCTCTAAGAGACGTGTCTTCATTTACAAAGTGTGGAAATGCTGTTGGAGGGCAACCTGTCTGAAGGGCCAGGGCAGAAACAAGTTTCTGTTTGCTTTAAAACTAAAGAGCCTAAGAAGAAGAAAAAACATGCAGCAGTCTTTACCTGTCCACTGTCTTTACCTTTCTGCCATCTCCTAGACAGGAGGCTAAGAAGATTCCTCCCCCCCACCCCTGCCAGATGATCGAAACTTCCCGACAATGGCAAAATGTGCTCCATTTGTTTCCATTGTGGTAGGTTTGACTTTGCACCGGTATCAGGGGTGAAATGCTCCCGGTTCGGACCGGATCGCCCGATCTGGTAGCGATGGCGGCGGGTGATTCGGAGAACTGGTAGCAAAAATCCCTGTGTGCCCCCTCCCACCATGCCCAGCTGAGCTGCACAATCATCAGAGGCTTTTTTTTTTTTTACTTTTAAAAGCATTTTTTCTACAACCTCTTCCGATGAAATAATGCTTTTAAAAGTTAAAAAAAAAAGCCTCTGATGATCGTGCAGCTCAGCTGGGATCGTCAGAGGCTTTTCAAAGTATTTTTTTTCTGCAACCTCTTGGCCAAAGAGGTGGTAAAAAAAATGCTTTGAAAAGTCTCTGACGATCCCAGCTGAGTTGCCTGATCGGCAGAGGCTTTTCAAAGCATTAGAAAAAATGCTTTGAAAAGTTAAAAAAAACTTTTTTTACCAGTCACATTACCACCACCACCACCACCAAGCCACACCCACAGAACCGGTAGTAACAAATTTCACCCCTGAGGAATATACCAATTCTATGTATACTCTTTTGGTCATGTTTCTTCTTGTTTTGATAATTGAGGGAAGCCACAAAATGGATTATTTTAATAAAGGAAAAAAAAATTTTTTCTAGCTTTGTGTCTATTACTTTGAAATCAGTTTTGGAGGTTTTTTTTCCTTCAAACCAAAAGAAATGAAATTTTAATTTGTGGTTTTGAGAGTTAGAACTATTTATGGTTATAGAAATACCGTGTACTGTAAAGTAAGACATTACTATATTTTAAATTTCTATCTGTAGCAAGGAATGTCAGAAGTTACTCTTTTTTTTACACCTTTTCCTTCCTTTTCCTTTCTTGCACTCCTAAACCTGTCTCTGTCCTTACTTTCTTTCATCTATTTCTTTTTGCTTCTTTGTTATGTATTATTATGTTGAAAGTGTTTTGTTGGGTTTTTTTTTTTTTTTTTTTGAAAAACATATAATTGAAGCAGTGGTGAAATCTACATTTTTTTTGCCACCGTTTCTGTGGGCATGGCCAACTTTTAAAAAAAACTTTTTAAAGCATTTTTAACCAGTAAAAAATGCTTTAAAAAGTAAAAAATGAGATTCTGATGATCAGCACCTGACCAGCCTGACCCCCCTCACTAAACCAGACCCAACACCTCCTAGTCCCAAAGATTGCCCGGTTTCTCCATAATCAGTAGTAAAAAATGCTTAAAAAATTAAAGAAAAAAAGTTCCGACAATCACGCGTCACTCAGCTGATTGCCAAAACTTTTTTTAAAAATTTTTTTTACTACTGTTTCAGCAAACCAGTAACATTTTTTACTACCGGTTCAGCGAACCAGTTGCATTTTTTACTACCAGTTCAGCAAACCAGTAGCATTTTTTACTACTGGTTCAGCGAACCAGTTGCATATTTTACTACCAGTTCAGTGAACCAGTAGCATTTTTTACTACCGGTTCAGCGAACCAGTTGCATTTATTACTACCGGTTCAGCAAAACAGTAGCATTTTTTACTAGCGGTTCAGCGAACCAGTTGCATTTTTTACTACTGGTACAGTGAACCAGTTGCATTTTTTACTACTGGTTCAGCGAACCAGTAGCATTTTTTACTACCGGTTCGGGTAGCATTTCACCCCTGAATTGAAGGAAGCCTTCACACTGCAGGTAGCTTTAACCAGACAGAAATCTTTCCCACCCTTACATTTCATCCAAGGTGGCCCAACAATCAAAGCAGCATTAACTGATTGTTATTATAATCTATTCAGCATATACACAGCATAGCCAAGATTCATAGTTTAAGATCAGCTTTAAAAGCAAAAACCAATGGTCATCCATGAAGCCTGGATGCAGTCTAAAATTGTGGCAGAAAAGATAGGGGGAAAAAAGAAAAAGAAAACATTAAAAAAGTGGCTTTCCCGAAAAGGAACCTTGATTTAGGACCATAAATGGAGCTGGAATTTCCATTGCTAAGCAAGGAGGTTGTTAAGAGAGTTGTATTCACTTATGAATTTGTTTTTTTGCCACAGTTATTAAGTAAATCACTGCAGTTGTTAAATGAATAACACAGTCATTAAGCGAATCCAGCTTCTCCCATTGACTGTGTTTGTCAGAAGCCAGTCGGGAAGGTCGCAAATGGGGATCACATGACACTAGGATGCTGCGACTGTTGTAAATACAAGCCTGTTGCCAAGCACCCAAATTTGGATCATGTGACCATGGGGATGCTGCAATGGTCATAAGAATGATGACCAGTCATAAGCCACTTTTTTCTAGTAACTTCAAACCAGTGCTAAATGAATGGTCATGAGTCAAGGACTACCTGTAATCAAATGCCCATCACACACCTTACACCATGGTAAGCATCATACACAAATACCAACTATAGCGAAATGATCTCAGGTCAGGCATTCTAATGGTCTGGTTGAAACATCTGTATCAACATCAGTATCACCATCCCCACCACCTGCCCTGATACCCATGGATCAGATCGAAAGGCTCTTAATCTTTTTATTGTGGCCATGAGCAAATACCTTCGAGTCAAACATTTTTCCAAACTCTTTTGCACTATTCAGTTCTCCAGTAAGTCCAACCCCACTAAGGCAGGGGTCCCCAACCCCCAGGCCGTGGACCATTCCTGGGCCGTGGCATGCCAGAAACTGGGCCAAGAAAACAAGCGAACCCCATCCATGGGATGCAGGCAGCATGCAAAACCCCTGTGGTACTATGGAACTACCGTGTTTCCCCAAAAATAAGACCATGTCTTATATTTTTTGGAACCCTGAAATAAGCGCTTGGCCTTATTGCCATGCACTCAAAAGCCCGATTGGGTTTATTATCAGGGGATGTCTTATTTTGGGGAAAACAGGATAGTCCCTGCTGCCCAAAAGGTTAGGGATCACTGACCTATGACCATGAAGTCCAATCTCATATGACAACTCATTTCTGCCTTTGAAGATTAGAGGCTCCCTGTTGTGGTCCGCCAGCAGCCTGCAGAGCTGGAAGTGGAGTCGGACAGTGAGGAGCCTGGGGAGGAACATGGGCCAGTCCTGGAGTCTAGGGAAGGCTTGGAGGAGGGCTCTGCATTGGAGGAAGAGATGGGGCTGGGGCCAGGGCCTCTGGGAGTTATGCGTGGACTCCGGAGCCTCTAGAGTTGGATATCAGAGGAGGCAGAGGAACAGGAGGAGCCTGTTCCTAGTGCGCACATGCGGAGAGCTGCCAGAAGGAAAGAACAGTTAAAACTAAAGGGACGACTTGGGAGTAAGGCCTGGAGATGATTGGCCCCTTCCATATGGCTTAAAAGAGGAGCAAAGGCACTCTTTGCAGGAAAACAATGTTGTTAATTCTGTTCCCAGTCAGCATCTCTGTTTGATTCTGGACTCTGTGGGGTTTTGCCAAGTAGGTTTTTGGCAGAGTGTCAAGGGAGATAAAGGTTGGTGATTGTCACGAAGGACTTCTCCTGAAGGACTTTTTGCAACTAATTGGGACTCAGCTGTGAATGAATGTAATTCACAACTGTTACAATAAAAGAGGTTTTTAGAGCTATTTGTGTGTTTTAATGACTCAGGATACCTAAGTCACAACACTCCCACTCAGGATCAAAAGCTGATTTAACAAAGAAAAATGAACCTGAAATTATTCTGAAACTCATTCATGTAACTTCTATGAGCTCTAATAATAAGCTACCTGATGCTAAGATCATATGTTTTTAGAATTTAGAAATGTTTTTAGAAATATTTAGAATTTCTGGTGATGCTCACCAGTAAAGGAAGAAACCCACAGACAAGTCTAGACATTTGAGTTTCAGAGTGGGAAAAAAGCCACAGAATGGGCTAGAACCATCCATATAACCCTTCCCAGAAGTACAGGTAGTCCTCGACTTACGACCACAATTGAGCCCCAAATTTCTGTTGTTAAGCGAGACATTAAGTGAGTTTTGCCCCGTTTTACGACCTTTCTTGCCACAGTTGTTAAGTGACTTACTGCAGTTGATAAATTAGTTAACCTGGTTGTTAAGGGAATCTGGCTTCTCCATTGACTTTGCTTGTCAGAAGGTCGCAAAAAGGGATCACATGACCCTGGGACACTGCAAAGGTCATAAATGTGAATCAGTTGCCAAGTACCTGAATTTTGATCCCATGATCATGGAGATGCTGCAAAGGTTGAATCTGGTCATAAGTCACATTTTTCAGTGCCATGTAACATTGAATGGTCACTAAACAAACTATGTCGTGGACTAACTGTATTGAGCTTTGTGACTTTGATGCGTTGCAAAGTCTTACTGGCTACTGTGAGATAAGGACAGCCAGGGCACAATTCCTAATTGACTGAGATAATCCAAGGTGGAAAAAAGCAGAACCTCCTCATATCCTTAAAGTCAGAAATTATATTGAGAGGACACTGGTCTCTGCAGTAGCAGAATCTGATAAGGAAAGAATTATCAATCTTTTCCTGGTGATGGAAAACTGTAGCCTATGAAAGCTCATACCACAATAAAATTGGGAGTCATTACGATGCCCCAGATGTCTCTGTTATTTTTGGTACTCGTATGTAATAATTTATTGCAGAAAATTCATCCGCCGTATATATGTATTTGATCATGTTCCATTTATCATTGGTGCCAAACTGGAAATTTATTCCATTTATCCTGTTCAATGATAAACTAAACTAAGTTAAATTCTACCAACTTATTTAATGATAGATATCATCTTAAATATTAGCAACTGGAACAGAAACAGGGCAGTATAAAATATACGTCTTGCGTATTTAAAAAGCATCTACTTCTCTCTTTCTGACTTATTTGCGGTGCCATATATTTAAAAAAATATGATATCAATGAGTGGGGAAGAAAGGGATGGAACATCTATTTGCATAATTAACACTAAGAAATTTCATGTGAAAAAAGTTCATTTAAAACTTTTTTGATTCTTAAACTTGGGCATCTGTTTCAAAAAGATGGGAATCTTTAAGCCATATCATACGATGAAGTTACATGCAACAGTACATGTTATATGGGTCGCCCCAATGGCTGAGTCCAGAAAAGATCGTATCCAGGGGAAAGTCAGATAAAAGCAACGTAAGAACATGTTCTGTATAGAGGAAGAAATTCTGTTTATTCAAGTATGCCTCTTATTGAAGAGGCATACTTATTGTCTTTTTCTGCATTACTGAAACATCATCTGGAAATGTTAGTGGCACTCCAATGACAACCCTCTGCTCTAGTTGAGAAATGTAAATTTAAAGCAGATCTGTGGACTTGGGCAGCCCACATAATAAGCATACAAGATGTGATGAAACCCTGTTAGAACAGCAGCCCCCAACCTCTTGGACGCCAGAGACCGGTTCCTTGGAGAGAGGTTTTTCTGTGGACCGGAGGGGACGTGGTTTCGTGTATTGCCTGTATCCCATGGATGGGGCTTTGCTTGTTTGCGTAGCCCCATTGCTGGCATGCTACCAGTCAGGTTGGGGACCCTTGTGTTAAAAAACAAAATGGAAAAGGCATCAGTGCTTCTGATGATGGAAAGAGAGAGATTGGATCCTATTCTAAGGAGAGAGAAAGAGAGACTACAAATAATACTACAAATGGAGTTATACCCAACTCTCCTCACATATGCTTGGCCTCAGGCACTCTCAGATCTTCCTTTCTACCTTTGGAACAATGATACCTAATGACTGCGCCACTGCTAATCTTCTAATTCCATATATTATCCTTGAGAGTTTTTATCAAGAGAAAAACCAGCAGGCTAATATAGCTAAGGTACAGTATCTGACTAGACCAGAGAGTCAAAGGCTTGTGTCCTACCTTAACCATGGAAGATCATTAGTTAAGTTTGGATCAATCATACCCTCTTAACCCAACCCACCTCACTGGTTGGTCATAGGAAGTAAATTTGTAGGAAAGAATCTTCTCTGTACTGCCTTGAGTTCCTGGAGGAAAGGGAGATATAAATCAAAAAAGTTGTGTACTGCGAGGAAATGGGTGCCTCTGTTTTTCCAAAACTTGGAATGAAGGAAAAAACATTGCAATTTTGCAAGACGTGGACAATTTCATCCTATATATGGTGTTACTTGGGAACCACAAAGCTACCAACATCTTGAGGATTTTCTGAATAGACATGATTAGGGGGTATGGTATAAACTACTCAGCTATGAATAAGACATTTGCAATCATTAATTCAAAGTTTAGGACAAATGCACAAACCAGGTTGTCAATTTCCAACAGGAAACTCTGCCGCCAAATGTCAACAATGCGATCAGAAAAGACTGCAAATTCAGGATTTGGGGACTGTATATACTGCCATTGTCCAGGAAGCAGTATACCCATCCTTGCTCTGCATAGAGCTAGGAACTGAACAAGCAGGTGGCTTATTAACATTTGTACTTTAAAAGTATCTACAAGATCAAGACATTTGGGATTATTTTGCTGTGGATGGAAATAATGTCTCTCAACAGTTACATTTTCAGTTCATTTTCCTTAGCCACTAATATAAATATTGTGAGATATTACTTGCAACACCAGCCTTACTTTGAATGTTTGGCTCAGCTATGTCCCAGTTAGGCCTAAGGTATCAATATATCATCAGGCTTTTAGTTTTAAAAGGATCAAGCATAGATATATATATATCTTCAGCCAACATTTCCAGGCACTTTGTTATGCATGCAACATTAACGTTGTCGATTAACTGTGATATGATCCCAACTGTTTTGGAGAAAGAATGCTGGACTCTTCAGAACAATGGGGAGAATGGCTATTCAACAGTAATGCGCTAGTGGTTACTCTAATGCTCCTGATCCAGGATTGTAACAGATCGCAAGACTGGACAAAGCCAACGGAACAAATTGCAGAAATGCTTGCAAAACGTTTCATTTTGCTACTGAGAAGAAAGCAAATCAAAGAGAGCTCTAGAATTGCCAGACTACTCATAGCATGGCAGGGAGCACTGAAATTCACTGGAGCTCTTTCACCAACTCCAAAACATTGCCTCAGAGTTTCCAGCGCATTGCACAGGGACCCTGCAGGAGGGAAGATACATAAGGACCAGATGTACAAGTGTGATGAAGATGTGTGGTTCGATGGGCTTCTTTCTGACACAGGCCTGGCACTTTGGAATGGAATAAAGGCACAGGCCTTCATGGCAGCCTCAGGCTTAGAAGAAACTGTAGCCCACATGAGAAATAGAAACCAAGACCAATATTGAACTCCGCATTGGATGTCATCTAATCCAGGTTACCTTTCAGCTGGGAGGATTGGGAAACTAAGAGGTGCATGAAAGATGGGTTCGATTTTCAATTGCTCATTTTTATTTTTATTTTAAAGAGAAAGGTCTGGATAATAATCTTGGCTCCAGCCTGAAGGCAGAGGGGATGAGTTTTCTCCTTGGCCTACTGCCTGTTCACCCTTATGAAACTAAGCACATATATTGGAATGGAAACAGGTCCCAATGCCAAGGAATAGGTCATATGTACTGCAGCCTATGGAGTGAAGATTTATTGCTGCATGTAGCAAAGGTGGAGAAAATAAAACTGGAGAAACAATATTTCCCATAAATGTACAATACTTGGGATAACACCAGAAACAGATTAGGAAAAATGTTTTGTATTGCCTAAAGTTCTCAGAAGTAGCTGTCTGGAAAAAGCTGTGGAAAAGAGCAAGTATTGATATGAAACAAGGGATGCATAGCATGAGTTTGCCCTTCAAAGACGACGAGAGGAAACAGCATTCTTTCAGCTAAAATTAATCCAGTTGGCTTATTCCTTTTGGGTTGGCTGAATACAGGAACTGGTTTTCCCTACTCTTGCCAGGATAGTCAGAATGGATGGGTTGGCCAACCATCTTCATAATGCTGGGTCATGGCTGATGACCAAGGAAAGATGCCTTACAATGCAGATCATTATGAAGGCCACCTTGGAGGACTAGGCAGAGCTCCAGGAATCCAATGACCATGGTCTAGCAAAGAAAATAATGCTTGGCTTTATCTTCACTAGTATGGGGAAGTTGGCCACTGACCATGACCAAAAGAATGAACTTTAATGAACACTAAGAAATGTTATTGCCTGGAGCCGAAACCTAGAGAGATGGCAGGCGTGCAGGTATTCATCTTCAAGAAACGTTTCCTTCAAAACTTTCAGTCTACTTGAAATCAAAGCCTTGCTTATGCATTTCTGATGCTTCATAGTTGGTTCTGAGTTTGGGTTTCAATAGACTCCTGAATTCTTTGACTTCCAGATTTCTTTGTGGCTGAGTAAATGGTTATGGATTATGGTTCTCTGTCCTCAGCCTGGCACTATTATTGTCAGAACTGCCACCTCATACCTGCGGTTTACTATCCCTTGATGCCAATCTGCCCTGAATTCTGGGGGGAGGGAGCTGGATGTGAAGGGGAGACATTCCTCTACATTCTGGAGACACAACTTCAAGGTCATATGGCTGGGAATGGCATGCAACTGCATACCGGCCAGGCTACAGTTGAAGAGATCGTTCCCAAAACACTGCATTCGAATATGATTGGACAATGGGAGACCAGCAGTTGGAAGTGGCTCAGAGGGGGAGAATTACACTTTGGGATTTCGGCATGCAAATTTCAGTTCTGGTTTTGTTCTACTGTAATCCACTTGACATTTAGTAAACTTTATCTTTCTCACTAAATGGAGTCAAGGATTGTTCTTACTTAAAGGTTCGAGTTGAGGCAGGACTGACAATTTTCTAGTTTCTGTTCTTTAATGGCTGTAACCTGCTCTGTTCATCGATGATTATATCACTGCAGTTGTTTATCATCACAATTTTTTGTTGTTAAAAAACAATCCCAAGGCAAGGTTATTAAAAGCAGTTGTACATGACTGGGAGAACCTAGTTTGGTTAAGGCGCCAGACTGGAAACTGGGAGACTATAAATTATAGTCCTGCCTTAGGCACAAAGTCAGCTGGGTGACCTTGGGTTAGTCACTCCTTCTCAGTCCTAGGAATAAAGCAATGACAAACCACTTTCGAAAGCAAAAGTACTTTTTCTCCATTGCCCATCCAGTACTCCTTTCACCTGGAAAAAAAATAGTGCATTCCTGCCTTACAATATGATGTTGCAGTTGCTAGGTTATGGTGAGGTCTCTTTTCTCAGGGAACATAGCTTTTCAGCTTTATAGGCACCAGTATGATTGACTCTGTGATGCTCAATGGATTGAATACCTCCCTATGTTGTTATTATTTAGTTAGTGTATGGCAGGGGTGTCAAACTCTCGGCCCGTGGGTTGGATGCGTCACGTACTGGCCACACCCACACCCAGTTTAGCAAAGGAGAAAAAAGTGGTGATACGTCACGTGATGACAATGTGACGACGTGAGTTTGACACCCCTGGTGTATGGTGATGTACAGAAAGCTGGGAGTCTCCTGCAACAAAGACAGTAGATGTTCGGCAGCCGGCAGGACCCCAAAGCAAACACCAAGGCACTTCTGGGTTGATAAGTATTAGTCAGTGACATCACTGTTGCCCGGGGGATGCCTAATTTGGGGGTCTCCTTTTTCATCCCCACAAAAGCGGTACCTATTAATCTACTCACATTTTTATATGCTTTTGAACTGCTAGGTGAGCAGGAGCTGGAGCAAGTAGCAGGAGCTCACCCTGCCACATAGTACCAGATCTCAAACTCAAACTTGCCGATCATCAAGCCTCTATTCTAACCACAGAGCTACCTCTTCCCCCGTCTCTATGTAATTGTAAAGCAAGAGAGATGGTAATTAAAATTCCAGATATCTGGAGGAAGCAAATTGGAGAAAATGCTCTAGCTATAGAAAAAATTGCACTGAGAAATTAGTGGACACACTTGAACCACTCCAATCCATCCAAGGATTGGATTTAGGGACAAAACTGATTCACAGTACCTTAAAGCGACGTGATGGCATTTTATGGAATATAAATTGATGTTGCAAAGCTGTAATGAAAGGGGATTATGAAATCTAAAATCTCTGTATTTTAATCTGGATGGAGTCAACTGTAGGAAAAGAATAATTTGGACAGTATTTCTTTCTCTCATTTGGTTCTTCTGGCTAGAACAACTGAAGCTTCACATAATAAAACATTTGTTCTCTTTCTTTTAAAACTTTTTAGCTTGAGCTTTTCTTTCTAATGTAATCCCTGGATTTGAAATATTGAAAACCCAAATTGTGGGAAATATTGATTAATCATTCTCACACCAAAGCTAGCATTTCCTATAGTCTTTTCACTCTTTTAAGCAGTTCCTTTGTAAACAGATGTGCTTGCAAAAATTTTCTTCAGTAATACAAAATAAGAAAGACTCCATCTCCACTTTTTTACATATTAGTTCCTTTCTTATCTAGCTATTTTGTTAACTTTTAATGTCTTAACATTCAAATTGTTTTACATTGCTGCTTTATAATGTTGTAAGCCTCCCAGAGATGCTTAACAATAAGATGCATGACATATAAATTTAATAAGTTTTTAAAAATTATTTAGAAATTTGTTGAAATCTCACATACAAACTTCTTTAACTGTAGACCTGAAGGGTTTCTCCAGTTTGATCGCTTATCCCTTGCTTTTGGCATATGATGTGAGTGGATGATAGGCTAGAAAAAGGGATCACAGCAGAGGTGGGTTTCAGCAGGTTCTGACCAATTCTGGAGAACCAGTAGCGGAAATTCTGAGTAGTTCGGAGAACCGGTAAATGCCATCTCTGACTGGCCATGCCCTCATCTATTCTCTGCTTCCCGAGTCCCTAGCTGATTGGGAGGAAATGCGGATTTTGCAGTAACCTTCCCCTGGAGTGGGGTGGGAATGGAGATTTTACAGTATCCTTCCCCTGCCACACCCACCAAGCCACGCCCACCAAGTCACGCCCACAGAACTGGTAGTAAAAAAATTTGAAATCCACCACTGGACCACAGGGAAGTAGAAGAAGGGGAAGGCTAAAGATAATGTAGAATTGCGTGAATGTCCTTGGAAAAGATACATGTTATTATGGGAGACAGGCTGTCTTGGACATCTCTTAAAGACCTTTTGGGAGGAAGTTAAAGACAGTCATGTGCATATTTATTTATCATAAAAAAAAAACCCAGAGCATTTTTAAACAAACATTTGAAACTAGTATTTCAAATCATCAACATGTCCAGTCAACTGAACCATAACTACATTTTAATGCAAAAAGAAAAAAAGACTGTAAGAATGCACATCATCATCTTCACTGTTTCCATAATGCTTATCATATCAAATAGGCCTTGTTGTATCCTCACTCCCCCCCCCATTTCTTTCAATGAAAACTCATCTTAAAAATGGTTGCTAACCCCTGCTGTACTTGATTGTACTTACTATACACATTCCAGATCATGAGAAAAACCGGTCTTGCCAAAATCTTGTTGATATTAATTGCCTTTACATGGTGACTTGGTTGTTTCCAATGAGGCAATAGGATTGAAGCATGACTGACTCTCTCTGAATCATTTTAATCAAACTTAGGTTCTAAGATTTGAAAAAAAGTGTACACAAATCTCTTCAGAGCGCACTATAATGCCAAGTGCTTCTTTCAACACTCATGTTGATCTAGTGTTCCAATATAAAAATTATCCAAAGCATTTCAAATGCTTTCAGTGGCTTGTAGTATTAGCCATTCTAGAACATGGAAGAAGATGATTAGCTAAACCAATTGTAGACTGTTGCTAATCAATCAACCACCTCCACTATGATGCGCCCCCATTGGGGCCCCAAGCCAAGTGGAAGAGCCAGGTCTTTAGGCTCTTGTGGAAGTGAGGAGGGTTGAGGCCAACTTCACACTGGAGGGAAAGCTGTTCCGTAGGTACAACTGCAGGGAAGGCTCTTCTCCTGGACTCTGCCAGCCGGAATGCCCTGGCCGATGGAGCAGGCAGCATTCCTCCTCTGCCTGCACAGGTGGGGCGGGCCAATCCCAATGGGATGACACGGTCCCTCAAGTAGCTTGGACCCTTGCCATGAAGGGCTTTAAAGGTGATTACCAACATCTTGAATCAAACTGTTGATTATTACTAATGAGTAGTATTATTTATATAGCCCAATGGCCCATCTATAGGCAGAAGGAGACACCAGTAGGCTTAGGGTCTCCCTTAAATTTCTTTACACATGCAGAGGTGCACCCACAAACACAGAAACACTATTTATAGAAACAGTCCAGTAAAGAATTTCTGTCTTCAGTGGGTACCCAATGGAGATTATTTTAATTAAAGAGGAATATTAAATGAGAAGGTAATTGGAATATAATCAGGGGTAGGCTTCAAAAATTTTAGCAAGGGGTTCTCTGCCTGATTTATGGGTGGGCGTGGCCATAGTGGGCATGGCTGAGTCAGCCTCCTGCACGATGGCAGGGGGGCGTTTTTCCCTCGCCGGGCTCAGGAAGCTTTCCTCAAGCTTCCGGGAGAGCGAAAATGGCCTCCCCGGGCTCCTGAGGCCCTCTGGAGGCTGGAAACGGGCCCATTTCTGGCCTTCCTGAATTTCTGGTAGGCCCGTTTTTCACCTCCCTGAGCCCCTGCATGTGCCCTGAATTTACCTGCATCCGAAATGGGCTGCGTGAGGACTCCTGGGAGGGGAGGGGAGGGGAGGGGTGGGCAGGGCCAGACAGGAGTGATATTTGGGGGTTCTCCAAACTGCACAGAATCTTAGCTAGAGGTTCCCTGCAAACCCCCAGCAGCCCACCCCTGAATATAATATCCTGAAAGAAAACATGGCTGGCTAGCTGGGATATAGAACAGGACCACTGCATGCCGGAACTTTTTAATGTGGCTTGATTTTTTTACATTATTGCTCCTCATGGTGGTGAACGGTGAAAACACCAACAGGTTGTGGGCACTCTCACTTCTGAGTCAGAGGGACGTGCCTTTCCACAGTGTGCTTTTGGACAGAACCGTTGGAAGAACTGAGGATGTTTTCCCAAACTTCCAACATTTGTATGCTTATAACACGTCCAATTATTTTCCAGCCATGTCTTCCTTTTACTCCATCCATCTCCAAAGGCAACTCAGAGCCGGGTGATTTATTCTTCCAGCCTGCAGCCATCAGGCAGAGGGCCAGCCTTGTAGCTCAGTCTTCTCTCTGGAGCCCTGTGTCTCCCCCTGGATCACTCTCATTCTTTCAGCTTCTATTGAGCTGCTCAGGTTGAATCTGGACTGAAATATCATTATAGTAAAAATGGCAGCACAGCTTCCCAAACCCAAAGCGAACTCCAGGAATGACCTCTGTTTATAGCCATGGCCACGGGAGAAGATATCTAAGTACCTTCATTTTGGCAGCAGATTACTTGGGTTTTATTTTCTCCTGCTTCTTCTTCTTTTTTCTTTTTTGTAAGAAGTTCAGATTTTGTTCAAATCGACTTAAGCATATACCTGCTAAAAATGTATCAGAACTGCACAAGTAGGGTTCTACTGGTAAAATGGGCCTTTCAGTTTCTTAATCCTTGGAAAACCGACATTTTCAAAACAGTAACAGGCAGCATGACACTAACTTACATTTCTCTTGATATGTTCCCAGTACCATGCATGATTCCATGGTTAAGGCTTAAGTCAAATGGCAAAGCAGGGGAGTGAACTGGCAAATCTTCTCTTCTTTGTCATCGTCTGCTGATGTTTTATTACCAGCTGCTGAGATCCTCTGGGAAGCAAGAAGTGCCGTGGAATTATTGAAGAAAGCAGCTGGTAAACCAGTTTTCCCCTATTGAAAGTTGGCAAACTTCTTCTTGTACCAAAAATTCAGCAGTAAGCACAGGAAAGAAAATGTTGAAACACCATGGTATAAAACAGTCCTTAAAATGCTTGGCTTCTCTTTTACAGGAGCCCTAACTATCCACTTTAAGTGCTAGAAGCAGTCAAAGAAGACCTGGTTCCTACCAGATGTGCAAAGGAAATTGGAAATGCTTTTGGAAATGCCAGCAATGAATGATTATGCCCACGCTGGTCAGGAAGTTCAAGAGCTGGTCCACGCCTAGTAAGTGGAAAAGGTTGGAAAAACCAAGCTGATCACACGAATTCCACCCGTGTTTTTCTTTGACACGTTTCCTTGAATCTCAGATAATTCCTGATCCATTTCCCTCTCAACAGAAATAACAGAGTTTTTTGTCTTTGCTATTGTGACTCCTTTTTTAATTTTGACATGGTTCTGATTTCCTTTTTTATTATTACGTTTTTGAGGGGAGGTATAGGTTGATGTGTATGCTGCTGCCCTGATATTCCTTTGGGAATTGGTGCAGGTTATAATTACTGTAAACAAGCAAAGAAACTATAAGGCTGGTGGCAATACCCTTAGTTTGAAGAGGGGGAAGTTATTTGGCTAGTCTGAAATAATTCAATTCTAGTACACCAAAATGGTGCCTTCTCCTGGATCGTGCAAGAAGCATTCTGTTCTTCAGATACCTCTCAGTGTGTATCTCATCTCACACAGCAGAAAGGCATTGCCTGCCGAGTATGCTACTTAGAAGGATGGCCTGGATGGGATCCCCTTTACAAAGTCTTTACAGTATGTACAGAGGCCCAAATAAGAGGTAGTAAGAGGAAGACATGGATGAAGTGAGTGGTATTATCCAGCCAGTTCATGGCAATTGGTTGTTGGATTTGGTGTCTCTCTGCTCTGTCTTTAGCGCAACATGGTAGGCAGGGTGTTTAAAGGAGAGAAGGAATTCTGGCACAGTCCTAACAGACTTGCTTAGCAATGCCAGCTCCAAAGTGCCAGTGACTAAGAATGGTCTGGCTACTGTCCCAACAGCTGCAGAAAGCAGTTTTTTAGGGTGTTGGTTCAAATGACCCCACCTCCAGTGTCTTATCCCCTCTTTAGACAATTAGTGACTAAGAGTCAATGGCAAAGACCACGTTTCTGGTCCAACCCCAAAGACCTACCAAATTCAGGAAAGCATGTTCTATTTCATCATGCCAACTTCATCCCCCCCCCCAACTAATCTGTCTTCGACATAGGTCTTCCCCCATTGTACAAATTTCACCACACTGAATCTAATGCAAATAAATTAAAGCATCTATGAAAAAAGCTGTAGAAATGGAAGCTTCCTGCATCTATAAAATACGACTTTTCACCTTGTCATAACAAAGTAGCCTCTCTGAACAATATATTCTGCTGAATATCAACAATTACGGTCACTTGTACTTCTCTCTTGAGAGACGAAGGGAGATTTGTTAGGCAAATCTTCTATTAAAAGTTTCACTTATAGGTTCTCTTTTTCATAAAGCAAAAATACTTCATTTTATACATTGCATTACTAACACTTGTCTGTAATAGGAAGACATATTGGCAATCTTCTTATATTGAACAAATTACTCAGAATAATTGTTTTTCCTGAAATCAAGTGGCTGATTTGATCACTATGTCATCCATACCCTGTATTAACCAATCAAAATTTATTCAGGGATCTTTTTATTCCTAAAACAAAAAATGGTGTATTCATTGTTGCTACTATATCATGAATCAACAATAGTTAAATGGGCACAGGTGAAAAATATCAGGTCAGCTTGATACTATATACCATATCATGTTGAGCTACTTTGGTGTGCCCATACTACAGAGATCAGCAACTGCAGCTCATAGGCAGAGGTAGATTTTTCTGAGTCTGTAATACCTCCAATAGGTGGAGCATCTCTTCCTTCACCACCAAGATCTGAAATCAAATCACCAGTGAACCATTTCTAAAAGGCCTCCAGTTGTTGGAAGGCTACCAACAATCAAAATTATATGAAAGAAAGACTTACAAATGAATTTTCTGTTAAGTTCAGGAACGTTTTGGAAATTAGCTGTCTGCTTGTTGAATTGCAACTTTTTTCTTCTCTTCAAGTCGTAGGTTTTTACACACACATACACACACACATAAACTCACACATGTATACCCATACTCACATACACACAGGGAAGGGGAGGGAGAGAGGGAGGAAGAGAGAGAGAGAGAGAGAGAGAAGGAAAGATGCAGACACATATGGTTCAGAACTGTATAAAATAGCAAAAATATGTATGAGACTACATTTCACAGTCCACCAAGATTTTCATGCTTATCTTTTTGAGTTCTCAGAAGTATGTTCTTATAATATTTGATTTATTAAATATTGTTTTATATCCTGACTATCCACCTCTCTGCACACCTCTTGCTTCTTAATCCTCTCTGAAGAGCAACATGTTAATTTATCAGATTGGTTTTGTCAGGAACTTGGAAAGGTCATGGCAGGGGTTTTGCTCAGAAGAAATGGCTTGCCGTTCTTTCGTAAACTGAGTTTGTTCCGAATGTTTCTCAAGGGACTTCCTCTCTGTTGGATACTTTAGCCTGGTGATGGAATCCTTGCATGAAACCTCATCAAACTTTGCTCTGCAGGATGTCAGATTACATTAACACGGTATTTCAAAGAAATGTTCCATAGCTGAAAAACACAAAAAAGAAGGAAAGCCCCAAAGGTGCTTAAAAGTAATTTTTAATAGAAAACCAGCAAATATCTGATATCTTTTGAACCATGTTAAAGCATCTTGAAGGAATTCTGAGGAGACCTCAGAGATCATTCATACTTCTTTTTTTTTTTTTCAAATATTTTTATTATACATTTTCCTTTATTATGCATCACATTTCCAGTTTTGCAACGACAGTGTACTGGCTGTATCAAATCCTTTTTAAGTACCAATAGTATTATAGGCCCTGAGTTATTATTCTCGTAGTCATACAATATAGTCTCTTTTAAATACATAATGTTGTATGTCATAGTTACAACCATTATTTTCATAGTTGTACCATAACACTTTATACATTTATCACTCTATATGTTTTAATCTATAATCATGTACAATCCGATAGTACTATTACTTACGATATCTATTTCTGTTCTACTATCGCAGCACCATTGAGAGTGTCCTGACATACGACATTCTTTCATGGTATGGGAGCAGCTCTGTAGCAGACAATAAAGCTCTACAGAGAATCATTAAAACTGCCCAGAATATAATCAGGCTCCAGCTACCAGCCCTGGACGACATCTTTGAATCTCGCTGTTTGAGGAAGTTGCATAACATTCTCAGAGACTCTTCCCATCCTGCTTACAATCTTTTTGGACTGTTGCCTTCTGGCAGAAAATACAGAACAATTAAAACTCGGACCACACGTTCTCTGAATAGTTTTTATACCAGAGCTATAATTGCACTCAACAATGAACTAAAGGGCCACCATCAGTGAGCTGTTGGACAGCATTACTTGGTCTGTTGTGTGGAGGTTTGGGTGGTTTAGAGGTGGGGAATTGTGGTGGGTGGGAGTGTGCTTGGGGATTGTTATGTGTGTTGGACCTGGTCTTTGGGTGTTAAGTGAATTTCGTTGTATGGGTATACTGTGTATAAACATACAATGACAATAAAGGTATTATTATTATTATTATTATTATTATTATTATTATTATTATTATTATTAACTATCTATTTCTATTTTGTTGATCTTCTTTCATTATTAAGTTACTAATCTCTGCTCCTGTTATCTAACCATTTGTACAATAAATCCCATGTTGAGTAATATTCAGATTCCTCTTTATCTTTAAGTTCCATTGTTAACCTGTCCAATTTGGCACATTCTAATATTTTCTTTATTACCTTTTTGTCTATAGGTATACTTCCGTTTTTCCAATTTTGTGCATATATAATTCTAGCTGCTGTTATTACATGTAACATTAAGTATGTGATTCTTTTTCTTGTGTGGTTACAGCCTTATGAAATCTAGGTCTCTTCAGATAGTTTGGTCCTTCCAGACCCATTATTCTCTGCAAGCTCAGCCAGTGTAGAGGACAGTGTTTTGGGAGGAACTCACTTTATAAAAGACTATGTTTATGTTGTTATGGAGATTCTCAATCATCCAGGTCATGATTGTATCAAAACTGGACTATCTTGGCTTTTTTTTTTAAAACATTTCACTTCTCATCCAAGAAGCTTCTTCAGAACTGAAAATGCTCCTTGGATGAGAAGTGAAACATTTTCAAAGAAAAAGAAAACAAAACCCCAAAGAAGTCCAACTGCCTTTTGGAAAAGCAGCTTTGGGACTTCTATGTTGCTTTAGCCAATATAGAGGTCATTAGTGGTGAAATTCAATTTTTTTTACTACTAGTTCGGTGGGCATGGCTTGGTGGGCATGGTGTGGCGTGGTGGGCATGGCAGGGGAAGGATACTGCAAATCCCCATTCCCTCCCCACTCCTGGGGGAAGGATATTGCAAAATCTCCATTCCCACCCCACTCTGGGGCCAGCCAGAGGTGACATTTGCCGGTTCTCCAAACTATTCAAAATTTCCGCTACCAGTTCTTCAGAACCTGCTGGATTTCACCCCTGGAAGCCATCTTGGATAGTTTTGTGGGGGTTTGGCAGGGTAACTAAGGATAGCAGTGGGAAGTTTGTTTGTTTATATCCCATCTTTATTATTTTTTATAAATAACTCAGTACCTAATATTTAATGAAAAACAGAATGGGAAATAAAGTGAAAGAAGAATAGAATGGGGAATATTCTGAAAGAAGGCATGGTTAGATTTCTGGAACCTTAAGTGGTCAGAAATATGCCTCAAAATATTGGTGATTTTGTTTTTCTTGTGTAATAATGACATAAGTTCACTCTAACTCTTTTGTCTAACTTTGTTCTTCTTCATTATAACTGATTGTCCTGAATTCACTTATATGTGTCTCCTATACAGTAGGCCTCGCTTATCAACTGCCTCATTTAGCAACTGTTTGAAGTTACAATGATGTTATCTCTGTCACATGATTGTTATTATAGTCAATACATGTTGGCCTGTTCTGACCAGTTGTTTTTCTTCCTTTGCCCATCCCAGAGAGATTGGAGAGGAAGGGATTACAAGAGAATAAAGTAGGCACACAATAGAAGTGTATTTAGCAGTCTTTTAAAACCCTCCTCTAAAATGCTTTGCTTTTATTTCACTCTACATGCATATTCACCTACACTGAACTATTTTCACATATCCATGACTAGTAGGGGAGCTAATCTCTGTTGTCCTGCAGAAGCTAAGGGGGTATATAGATGTGATTTGTGCCTGGAGAGGAGTCTCTTTGAACTTTACAAAGCAGAACATGTTGAAATAAATACGCTGTCTCTCTCACACAGATATTGTTTTATGTGTGTAAATGTGGGAGAAATCCACAGGCCAAGTTTGCCTTCCATACTGTCATCAGTAATAGCTGAAATAGTTTTTGTGCTGTGCATGACTGAGAAGAAACAATGCATTTCTTAAGTGGGCTTGGTTTTTAAGGCAAAAGAATATGGCTTTTGTCAAGGAGAGAAGAATTTGCTAGTCGAAATAAAGACGTATTTACAAGCAAAGCAGCAACCTCAAATAGAACCCCTTTCATGCAAAGCAAAATTAGAACCATAGTAAAACTGTAACTTAAAAAGAAAGAAATGAACAATTAGCTGGAGGCATAATAAAGATATTGAAGAATGCATTAGAATGCATTAGGGGTGTCAAACTCAAGGCCCGGGGGCCAGATCTGGCCTGCGGGGTGTTTAGATCTGGCCCATGGGGCTGACCTGGAAACAGTGAAGGACTGGCCCATGGTGCCTCTGCCAGTGAAAATGGAGTGGCCCATGGCCCTCCTGAGCTCCGTTTTCACTGGCAGAGGGTTGCAGGAGGCTGTCACAGCTGAAAATGGAGCTTGGGAGTCCATTTTTGCTGGCAGAGCACTCGGGCCACCACAGGCACCCCCAACATGAGTCATGTCAACCCACCTTGGCCACAAACCCTCCGCCTACAACCCTGATGTGGCCCTCAATGAAATAGAGTTTGACACTCCTGCATTAGAATAACCATTGCTTCCCTCATTTATACATGCTGAAACTGGTCATGGAATGCCATTTTTTTGCAGCGACTTCAAGACGGTGTATCTAACTAAATTATGCAATCTGCCCTTATACATTTTAGAAAGCGATCACAACTTAGAGGGTCTTAACACTGGGGGGGAGGGGACGACAAATCAACAGGGAACTTGTTTGTATTGTAACTTCATTTAGCTGTAATTACAGGTAGTTCTATTGATTGTAGATTGACAATCATTTGTTTAGTGATTATTTGACGTTACCACAGCTCTGAAATAACAACGCAGGACCAGTCCCCACACTTACAACTTATGCAGCATCCCCAAGGTCTCGTGAACCAGGCCCTTATCAACCGGCATGCGTTTACAATGGTTGCAGTGTTTCGGGGTCATGTGATCACTATTTGCAACCTTCCCAGCCAACTTCCATGGAGCAAAGTCAATGGGGGAAGCTGGATTTGTTCAATGGCCACACAAGTCACTTAATAATTGCCGTGATTTGCTTAACAACCGTGGCTGATAAGATCATAAAATCAAGTGAGACTCACTTAACAACCACCTTGCTTAATTGAAATTGAAATTCTGGTTCCAATTGCGGTCATAAATTAAGGACTACTTGTATGTCTACAATAGCTAAACGAAGATTCCTTGGGGGGGGGTTTTGGCGATGTGTGTGTGTGTCCCAGTGCTGTACCATTTTTAAGGAACCCTGTTCTCTTTGTGTCCTGTAAGCTTCCCCCAAAACAAGAAGCACTGGCTGCTGAATGAGATAAAGCACCTGAGTACTTTTTTGACCCTCCTCTCCCAATTTACTTTTGACATTAATGTAGGAAAAGGCAATCTGGAGGAGCAAATTGAGGTATATATTACAAATGTGTTATGAACATATTAACAACTAATTCCCACAATGCTGTCAAATAATTTACTAAGGCTGTATTGCTATTATTCTTCTCTTCCTTACTAGTATCTATCTCTTCCCACTTATTACTATAACCATGTTGCTTGTATCTTTCAATTATATTGTTTTTACTTGTTTCCTAGTATGATTTGATAGCTTATTAGTAATCTTGACTATCACTAAGTGTTATATCTTTTTATTCTTGAAGAATGTATTCTATTCTCCTTATGTACACTGAGAGCATATGCACCAAAGACAAATTCCTTGTGTGTCCAATCACACTTGGCCAATAAGCCTGTAGTACAGTGGACTAAAGCACTATTATTAACAGATTAACATCTGCTGCTTGCAATTACTGCAAATTCAAATCTCACCAGGCTCAAGGTTGACTCAGCCTTCCATCCTTTCAAAGGTAGGTGAAATGAGGACCCAGATTATGGAGGCAATAAGGTGACTTTGTATAAATATACAAAAGTATGAAGGCTATTGCTTAACGCATTGTAAGCCGCCCTGAGTCTCCGGAGAAGGGCGGCATATAAATTAAAGCAAAATTTTTAAAAAAATTTAAAAAAAAAATAAAGAATTCTATTCTATTCTATGAACATTCTCACCATCTGGTTTATGTGGGAGACATTTTGCTTCTTTTCAAGAGCGCAAGCCTATGGATGTAGAGACAGAATCCATATCACTGTGGGAAATCCCCTGAACCAGCCAAGATTATTTGTCCACAAAATAGTCTATAAATGGAAAGGGGGGATGGAGGGGGAGAGAAGAAAGAATGTTATAATATAAATGTACAATTATGAAAGGAAATTGAAAGAAAGAAAGAATATTAATATAAAATTGGGGATGCTCGGATACCAAATAGGCAAAATATTGGACAACAAAGGGGAAAGAAAGAAGAGAGGAGTAGAGGGTAAAATAGAAGAGGAGAGGGAGAGAGAGGAATGGAAGAAAGGGAAAAGGAGAGGATGAAAAGAGAGGGGGAAAAGAGTAGGAGAGAAGGTTAGAAAGGGGGAAAAGAGGGGAGGAGTGGGGGAAAGGAAGGGGAAGGATGGAAGAGGAAGGAGAGGAGGAAGGAAGAAAGTAGGAGAGGAGAGGAGGTAGGGAAGGGAAAGAAAGAAGAAGGAGAAGAAGGTTTGTTGTAAAATGAGGGGAAAGAAAGGGTAGAAGAGCAACTCCGAATATAATTAAAATGTTTTATTGTTATGTTTCTTTAGAAAAAATATGTAATTGTAGAATGTACATTTACAATATGTGTATAAGAAATAAAAATAAAAACTTTAAAAAAAAACCAGTCTATTATCTACCCCAGGGTTAATCTGGGACCTGCTAGATTTTTTTGAATTGAGCATAGTCAATAGCAAAGGACTAAGCTTTCCTACCCATAGTTGATAATGGCTAGCAAGAAGCAGTTTTCACATTGCCAGTTTAGCTAATCCTTTCTATTATAGAAGGATCATCCTTCTACAGGCTACTTTCTCTCCACGCTATAGATAATAATGGAATATTTACTAGAGAGGAAACATAATCTATGGTCTGAAAACTTTCTGGTTTTCTCCAATTCTGGTTTTCTTTTCCATGAGACCCATGTACATTGCCCTGCCTTGAAAGAGCTACAAGGCTATAGGTCACCAACACAGTTCACTCTGGAGGTCCTTTGGTTTTTGCATTTTATTTTTTACAGTTGGCAAAATGATCTTCTTGTGTTGGATCCTGAATCCAGTGTGAGATAATGAGAGTTCTTTTCAGTTATTTTTGGATCTTTCCATACAAGTGTATCCATAGTATGTGGAACATGTGAGGCGAACTGCTTCAAGCGTGTTTTTTGGAAGAGGGAGGAGAACTAAATGTAAATAAAGAGACAATAAAAATGATAATTTTGTTCCACAATGACATAACATCCTTCTTTAATTGGCTGCTGTTAGTTGTGCTTGTTTGCAGCTGTTAACAGCTGAAAATGCACAGTGGACTGGAATGTTTAGCCATGCAGAATATATAA
Organism: Pantherophis guttatus; assembly: GCF_059756535.1. Taxonomy (NCBI): domain Eukaryota; kingdom Metazoa; phylum Chordata; class Lepidosauria; order Squamata; family Colubridae; genus Pantherophis; species Pantherophis guttatus. Next base: position 202,152,190 of record NC_142063.1, on the reverse strand, counting down.
AACATTTAGTTGGTCATGAATTATAAAAATGTTAAAGTTCATTGGGAAGAAGCCCAGTTGGTGGTTTATTCAAATGGAATGTATTATGGCCAAGTTTGATTTATGAAGCAACTGATCTTCAGGTAGGCTAGCATCACTAGTTAAATTCCAGCTTACAAACCAACAGGCCACAACTTCCAACCCTATTAACTTCTTATGTGCTGAATTACAATCGTGACCATATCTAGGCAGACAATTATTGGCTTCTTTGATGGGAATTATGGAGGTCAAGTCCAACATCTTTGAAAGGTATTAAGTTGGGGTAGGACTCTGTAGACAATAGGGAAGAAAAGAAAAATCCATTGGCCTAACTTATTGTGAAATTCCTTACAAAGCACTCAGGTCCCCAAATTCTTGCAAACAAGGCTCCCAATGGCAAAAATTCACCCTCAAGTCCATTAATGGTAAGCGGATAAGAGAGTTATACCTTCTGAGTACTGTAGTTGTGCTTTGGGTAGTATCTGAGGGACCATCTCATCCCACTGGGATTAGCCCGTTCTACTGTTTCCATACAACAGTGTGTTTGCTGGTATTAACTGATGTGTGTATGTATATATGTACCAGTATATGTGTATGTATATGTATATAATTGTAAGCCACCCAGAGCTATCCTGTGGTAACATGGGCTGCCAATAAATTTAATCAGTCAATCAATCAATCCTTTTTTCAGTTTTCTGGGTGCAGTTTAAGTGCTGAAATGAATAGATTTCAATTTTCAACAGACTTGATTGTCCACTACCTCCAAGTAATTGTTTGCTTTGTATTTTCAAAGATTGGAGGCCAGACTGGGATCTTAGTTTGTGGAGCCTACATCACAATACCCCTCCCATTATTCAGCTTTCTCCTCTTCAGGAAAAGGGAAGTAGCCAAGACAGAAGGACTGAGCCTTCTTCTGTCATGTTCCTCCTTCCTCAGAACATTCACACTAATCATTTATTTGTTACACTTCAGCAGGTGGCAACATCTGAGTGATCTTGGCTGAGTTTAGCAACTAAGCACAATCAACTTAGGTTAGGTTTTGGACAGCCAGCTACTGAGAAAACTCAGGGTTGTACACTTGGCTGGGAATTAAAAGAAACTGGAAGAAAACCACAACAGCCCATCGACTTCTGTAATTTTGCCAGGCAAACAGCATAGATATAATCAGTATAAGTCAAGTTGGGTTCAAAGATGTTGATAGAATTTCGGTCCCATGAGAAAGAGCTAAGGAAAAAGTCTTTCTTGCTTTTTATTGCCATTTTACCACAGGTTTTATTCCTCTGTTCTTCTGTCCTCCTTCTTTCTCATCTCTCTATTGATAGTAGAAGATCCTTCTTTCTCTCATCAAAATTCAAAACACTGTTTAATTCTCTTGTTTGGACTATTGCTGGCAGCTGCGACCTTTTCTTAATGAGCTCAGCTACACGGTCAGTATCCTGAGGACTAAACTTTTCTTGGGGTAGGCAGGAGTTAACCAGTAGATTCAATTGTGTTCTGAAATGCTTTTCCCAGTAATAAAAAGGAAATTGAATGAGCTGGACTACAAAGGGAACAAGACTGCCCTCAACTACTGCATCCAGCAGAAATACCCATATAACCTATTGCCTTGTTATTGTAAATGTGAGTCTTTTTGGTAAACTGCTATTATATAATCTTGTTCTGGCCAAATTAGGTAATTCGTGCTTGTACAACTTTTCCAAACTGAGGTTAAAGGTGCTTCTTTTCCCATCAGTGATTCCTCTGGTTTTGCAAAACACGCTGCGATTGTTGTTTGGAGGGAGGAGGTCTAAATCTAAGCCCAGAGAGACAGACTTTGGATCTCTTCTGTCTTCAGGATTTAAGTGATGCTATCCTAATGGGGTGAGCTCCCGTTGCTTGTCCCAGCTTCTGTCAACCTAGCAGTTCGAAAACACGTTAAAAAATGCAAGTACAAAAATAGGGACCACCTTTGGTGGGAAAGTAACAGTGTTCCATGCGCCTTTGGCAATTAGTCATGCCGGCCACATGACCACAGAGACGTCTTCAGACAGCGCTGGCTCTTCAGCTTTGAAACGGAGATGAGCACCGCCCCCTAGAGTCGGAAACGACTAACACATATGTGCGAGGGGAACCTTTACCTTTACCTTACCCTAATCAGTGCTACTGTTCAGGATACAGATGTAGTAATCAAACCGTTCCTTTATTAAGACCATACTCCTATAAAGTGCTTTCCTTTAGTAAGTTCACATTTTGAAATTATTTCACAGCATTTATGTTGCCAGATATGAGGTGATAGTGTAGAACAAGGACAGATAATCTGTAACCTTCAGTCCAAATATGGTTCTCAGTCTAATTTCCAAAGTCCTCTGTGAGCAAGAATTTGCTCACAGAGCAAATTCTATCTATCTATCTATCTATCTATCTATCTATCTATCTATCTATCTATCTATCTATCTATCTATCTACCTACCTACCTACCTACCTACCTACCTACCTATCTATCTACCTACCTACCTACCTATCTATCTATCTACACATACACACACACACACACACATACACACTTATATACACACATATATTGCCCTGCTCTCAAAAGTCCATTATGCAGGAAGAGAGTGACAGAGAAGGAAGAGGAAAGAAGGCGGTAATAGGGAGATTACTATAGGTAGTTACTCGATCACTTCTTGAAGGGAAGAAATATTCTCTTTTCAGTCAAGTCTTCAACATTCAGAATCATGACTTGGATCCAACGCCATATGAGCAGATTTTAGATCATTCAGCAGAACTTTCTCTCCTCCTTTTTTCCATCCTTCCCCCTTCCTCCTTCCCCCACAATCTATTCTAAAGGGTCTCAATCCCTGCAGAAGACTTTGGGGGCACGCAAGAGGAACAGGACATCCTCTCAGCTGGCAGATATCATTCACGTAGCAAATGGACACAATTACACCTCTTCCCTCTAAATTGCAAATGCTTCAGCTTCCATCTAATAGCAATAATGACTATGGAGATTAAATTAAATTGTTTTTCTTTCTGCGTTCAGGGAGAAGGACCCAAGAGAAGTGTTTGATTATTAAACAACTCAATACCTCCCAAAATGAGGCCACAAATTACAGGAAAAGAGAGGAGAGGAATCTATTCCTGGAAATTATCTTAGCCTTTAAAAAAAAGATACTGAATATGATGAGAAATGCAGATCATCTGCAGCAAGCTCTAGTATTCTTTAAAAGAAAAAAACTGATTTTGATGAGCATGTAAAATATAGCGATGGGGAAAATGGGTGTAATCCCTTCATAATAATATATATTGAATTTAAAGTTGGATTTTTTTTAAAAAAAAGATGCCATTCATCAGGCTCAAGAAATGTGTGTGCATTTTGAAGTTTAAAATATTAGCAGATGTTTTGGTTATAGTTTTATTGCTTTGTGTAAAAAGATATATATCATGTATCTAGTCAAAAATCTTAATGAAATCTCTATTTATGATATGTACAATTGTTAATTCACTAAATAAAATAGGAAAAATAAATTAAATGACAATCAGCATATGTAATCCAAATTTCTGTCTCTGGACAGAATGTTCTTTCAAATATAGTTGTGAGTTCTTCGGATCATTGTACAATTAAGAGAAAATGAGTATCTTTCCAGTTTTGTAATATTAATGTCTTTGCAACCATGAAATCATCAAGATTTCCACTGTCCACATATTAATTTTCAAACATTGGTACGTGATTCAAAGTAGTAGAAGAATATTGAAATCAATGGAGTTGAAAAGCAAGATAAATGTGTGACATAACCTCTGTCCATATTACACACAATCACATTATACAGAACAATATTGTATTTTGAGTATCAAGTGCCAAGAATTAGCTAATCCTATCATTGTTCTTTTTTAAAAAAATATACCATTGTCAATGTATGTCAAACAGATATTTTAACTCATTTGTTGGGAGATACCAAATTGTAGCCTTAAAATTTGCAGAGGCTTAAGCGATCACAGGTGGTCCTTTACTTACAGCATTTATTCAGCAACCAATTACAGTTACTATAGCACTGAAGAGAGGTTATGTCTGGTTCTTCCCAGCCAGCATCTCTTGCCTACCCTTACTTTATGACTGCATTGCTTAGCAGTGGAAATTCTGGTCTCAATTGTCATTGTAAGTTGACAACTACCTCTGTTTCCCTACCAAATCCCCCCAAACTGGAGAAAATTACCCCAAATGTGGTCACATTGAAGGATGCAAGGCCCCTTTCTTTGCCCTTAATTTTTTCTAATACCACCTTAAAAAGGCATGAAAAACCAAGAGAAAAAAATACAACGAATATGTTTCCTTTTCCAAGGGGTGGGGATGACCTCAGAGGTCTGGAGCATTATGTGCCCCATAGCTGCTGGTTGTCCATTAGGGCCTTACATCATTCATCCATTCATCAGTTCACCATCACCGTCTAGAGATAGCCAAATGGAAAGAGAATCCATTGGTGCACGTGTAGCTACTTTGGGGATTAAGTTGAGCCTGTGAAAACAGCTGCCTAAGGTTTTTATTTGTGTAGTCATAGTCGTGTGTTTTAAAATCAATAAATGGCAGATAGAGATATTAATACAAAAACTGCCCTAACTGCATTCCCTTCAATTAATTTTTCCACTTGTTCCTGCAGAAATGTCTTCTCTTGTTGATGTAACTAGTAACCCAGCTGAATAAGAGGAAAAATTGTGTTCCCTCAGGCAGATAGATGGCTGTCAGCAAATGGTGCTTGTGTGCAACTAAGAACACTGGACATGCCAAGATACACAGTTTCTCTGGCCAATCACATGGGCTCGAGAACAGAGAGCAATCACATGGAGACGGAGACATCAAAGCCAGAAATTCTCGTTTCTATTCATGTGTCCTTAGATTCAGAATTTATTGTACATACTCCGCACATACAGGAAATTTAATAAACATGCTAAATCTCTTAAACGATACAAGGTGAGTGGCGTGGAGTTTGACTGAGATGTAGGAGAGGAATAAAAATCCATGTCCTGCTTTGACTTTCCCATCCATATGGAAAGGGGTAAAGTCTTCGTACCTGGGTGATCTGTGTGTCAGCAATCAACAAACTGATTTGAGTCACAAATGCTTCTGATTCCTAATTAGTTCTGTAGGATTAATGCCAGCCTCCCTCCCCAGCCTTGAGTTTTCAACTGCTGTAGCATTCAAAACCTGGTTGGCAACAAGGGTAAAAGCTGCCAAGAAATCTAATGAAACCAAGAAGGGTGTCAGCCTTAATAGACTAGATAAGACTGATGACCAGATAAGCTAACCAGGGGTGAAATGTAAAATTTGTTACTACCGGTTCTGTGGGCGTGGCTTGGTGGAGAAGGTGTAATGTGACTGGGTGGGCGTGGCCAACTTTTTTTTTTTATCTTTTCAAAGCATTTTTTCTGCAAATACAAAAAAATGCTTTGAAAAGGCTCTGCCCATCAGGCAACACAGCTGGGATCGTCAGAGCCTTTTCAAAGCATTTTTTGCTGAAGAGGTTGCAGAAAAAAATGCTTTAAAAGTCTCTGTGATGATCTCAGCTGAGTTGCCTGATCATCAGAGAGACTTATAAAGCATTTTTTCCTGCAACCTCTTCATCGGAAGAAGTGGTTAAAAAAATGCTTTGAAAAGGCTCTGACCGTCAGGCAACATAGCTGGAATCGTCAGAGAGACTTTAAAAGCATTTTTTTCTGCAATCTCTTCCGGGGAAGAGGTGGTTAAAAAATGCTTTGAAAAGGCTCTGACGATCCCAGCTGTGTTGCCTGATTGGCAGAGCTTTTTCAAAGCATTTTTTTAACCACCTCTTCCTCGGAAGAGGTTGCAGAAAAAAAATGCTTTGAAAAGCCTCTGATGATCTCAGCTGAGCTGTGCGATCATCAGAGGCATTTTTTTTTACTTTTAAAAGCATTTTTTCCGCAGAAGTTGTAGAAAAACTGCTTTTAAAAGTAAAAAAAAAAAAAAGCCTCTGATGATCGTGCGGCTCAGCTGGGCATGGGGGGGGCGCAGGGATTTTTGCTACCGGTTCTCTGAACCACCCGCCTCCATCGCTACTGGATCGGGCAATCCGGTCCGAACCGGGAGCATTTCACCCCTGAAGCTAACTCTACTGTAAAGCCACATTAACAATCATGCAAATATAAAGATACAATTCTCCCATCATCTCCTTTACAGCCCCAAAAAACAGGGAGGGTCCCTTTTCTGAGTCTCTTGCCTCTCTCACTATCCAGCTGCAAGTTATACTTTCTCATATCTGACCACTCCCTAAGCAGCATTTCTCTCAAGGTCTTTCCCATATACCCTTACAAAGGTTTTTCAATCCTTAAGGTTCCAAGAAAAATCATCTATCAAAGTAACTGATCTATCTCCTCCCATACCCAGACTTAAACCTGATTGAAAAGGATCTAGGTTTCTTCCAGAGAGCAGTGAAAGAAACACAACAATTAATTAATATTGTTATCACACAACAATATTAAGTTGTGTGAATTTCAACTTCCAGAACTCTCGTGCTGACTGGGGAACTCTGGGAGTTGATGTCCACACATTTTAATGTTGCTGAGGTTGAGAAATGTTTCTTTAGAGTGCTATGCAGTTGAATCCTCACCACATACTCAACAACCTTCCCAGGATGTAGAGAATAGAACACAAGGATGAATTGTATGATTCTATTCAGATATCTCTGCTTTGTATTGATCCATTGGTGTACATGCCCAAAGAGTGCCAGTCTCCAAGATAGGTTAGATAGCTCATTCTTTGCATTTGCCTATCTGGGTGTTTACAGAAGCCAAGCCAGCATCCAAAAAAGTCACTATAAGATGCTCGCCATATTTTACACTGTAGAGGTCACTTCATGCTATTTGTTACCTGCTGTCTAGCATACAGAACAATTACATGCTGAAAGTGGGGAACAGACTTCAGCCCCTACTTCGCTTGAGTCTCCTTCTGAACTTTAAAGGTAAAGGTTCCCCTCGCACATATGTGCTAGTTGTTCCTGACTCTAGGGGGTGGTGCTCATCTCCATTTCAAAGCCGAAGAGCCAACACTGTCCGAAGATGTCTCCATGGTCATGTGGCCAGCATGACTAAAGGCCAAAGACGCACGGAACACTGTTCCCACCAAAGGTGGTCCCTTTTTCTACTTGCATTTTTTACGTGCTTTCGAACTGCTAGGTTGGCAGAAGCTGGGACAAGTAACAGGAGCTCACCCCGTTAGGATAGCATCACTTTAACCTCGAAGAGAGAAGAGATCCAAAGGCTGTCTCTCTGGGTTTAGATTTAGACCTCCTCCCTCCAAACAACAACCGCAGCGTGTTTTGCAAAACCAGAGGAATCACTGATGGGAAAAGAAGCACCTTTAACTTCAGTTTGGAAAAGTTGTACAAGCACGGATTACCTAATTTGGCCACTAACCACTAAACTGCCGACCTTTCGATTGACAAGCTCAGCATCTTAGCCACTGAGCCACCTAATGTGTATTAATTCCATAGTAACAATGGAAGACTTTGTTTCTTCTGATGCTGGTTTTTCTGATTATGGTTCTTACCATCCCAACCACTGCCAGTATTTGAGGGAGATGATAAAAACTGGAGCTCATTTGTAACTAGAGATTCAAAGATCCCTCATTTCTGGCCTGTAGTAAGAGATTAGTTAGATGGGGAACATCAAGAGGAATCTCGTCAAGAAGACAAAAGTGTGTGTGTGTGTGGAGGGGGGGGTCACAGATGTACCTTGTTCAAAATACCTCTCCTTCCAGTTTAGAGTCAGCACTGGAACAACTGGAACAATTCATAGCAACTATCAGGCTGAACACATACTTTCCTTGACTACAGTTGAATCTCATTGCTTGTGTCATTTGGCCTCCTTGGTTAAGATGAGCAAAATTTCTTCCTTTCTTTTTTGAAAGAATTATGAGGTTTTGTCCTGAGAAAGCAATCATTTTCTTAGGGATGACAGGATCACATAAATATGGAACTGGACCTAGTCCCTGTTATGTTCCTTGGGCCAGGAGATGCCCTAAAAATATCTTTTTATTCCAGCCATACTAATAGTAATTTGCTATTTCAGCGAGCGAACTAAATTGTCCATTTTCAATCAAAGGAAGTAGCTGAGGGGGAAGAGAAATATTGAGGGCTAACTGCTTTCAAATATTAGGAAAGAGCAGAATAATATTATCTCACCTATTAGTTAACAAGTGGTTAGTGATTTTTTTGGAGGGGGCATAATCTGGCCAGAGATATTTCTTAGGAAAGAAGATTATTTTTTAAAACCTCATCCAAAGTGAAGCAAGGCAAAATTATAACTGTGAGGAATATACTCAGGTGAAAATATTATTTCTTCTAACTGTGAGAAGCATGGAGTACCCATACGTCAGGAAAAAAATTAAAATCATGCATTTCCCACATGAGCCAAGAGAGATTCAGTAAAACCTGTGACATTGCCAAAATCCCTCATTAGTTACTCAACAAGAGCAAATGCAATTCTGAAACATGGAATGTTATTCTTCATGAAAATGTTCATTGGTTTCACAATTAGTACTACTGATGGTAAGAGAAAATGCTGATCAATTAGTGATTGTTTCCCTAAGGCATTACAATAGCTGAAATGTACTATAATACCAATAAAAGAAAATTCATGTAACTCAGGGCTGAACTGTGGAGTCTTCAGCGCTCTCTGAAGTTGTATATTTTCTTGCAGATGTTGCATTACCTGACTAGGTAATGTAATCAGTGCTATTGGTATGCTATTGCTGATCAGTATTGATTATTAAATACAGATTGATGGTTAGCTAATAGGACTGATGATGTTACCTAGCCATTTAATGAAATGTTAGAAAGCAAACAAACAACCTCAGAAAGTACCAAGGACTCCACATGTATTCATCAGCAAAGTTGTTAATAAAAGAGTTTGCCTAGTTTCAGCTAAAGGCTCAAAGTTAAGCCAAACTTTCCCTGGAAAACTTATTTATTTAGATCTACAGTAAATCCCTAAATCTCATAAGAAGTATTACTACTTTGTCTTAGGCTTTTTTTTTCTCATCAGGTTTGTAAGTAGATAATTCATTTTTCTTTCACAGATGGGGAATTAAGATTGAGGCATTCTAAAAGTTAATAAACATCTCACTCCAGACATATGGATTTGTCAGTTTTGATTTCTCCCACACATGAGTATTTTTTTAAAAAAAAAAACTCTCAATATTCCAACTTGTTTGTGAACAGTTTTGCAAATTGAAAGAAAGAAAGGAAGGAAGGAAGGAAGAAAGAAAGAAAGGAAGGAAGGAAGGAAGGAAGAAAAAGAGGAGGAGAGAGAGAGCGAAGGAAGGAAGGAAGGAAGGGAAAGAGAAAGAAGAAAAGAAAGAAAGGAAGAAAGGAAGGAAGGAAGGAAGGAGGAAGGGAGGAAGGTCTTATTTGATGCTGTCAAGCATATGAAAAGTCAACAACATGTGATGCCTCGTCCTACAGCACAGATGTCAAATTTTATTCTCTCGTGATGCATGATCATAAAAACATAAGATGAGTCCCACTGGGATCAGACCAATGGCTAATATACTCAATACCCCAACCCTAACCCATTAGAAAGCTTCCAAAGACTGGCAATCTTATTTTTCTACTGATGTCCTTTATTAGCATATTTGAAATATGGTAGATTCCAGAATTAATGAAAAGTCAGAAAGATAAGTAACTAAACCGAGTGAATAAATATATGATTCAGTACATGAAATATATTTGCTCTGAACCCTGCTTTGAGCAGAACTCTAGTCAATCAGTGGTAGATTCTCAGTTTATATATAGTTACAAAAATTCTTGCACAATCTCTGAACATAGACTGATGGCTAGATAATTCATGGCATATCATACTTTATGTCATCATGTAATTCTGCCCCAATAATACCCTTCTTGCAAATGTTGAATTTTCTCCCACTTTTTCCTGGCAATAAAAAAACATGACACTGATTCATGGAACCTGCTATTCTTGTGAGGAAAAAAATGAGGTAAGATTTTCCAGATAACTGTCTGAAAGAAGACCTAACATTCAGTAGCTAAGAAGGAATACTTAGCTACTGAATGTGCTTATACTTAACTTACACAAACACACATGTAGAATTGGAGAAGCAGGAACATTTAATAATGTTGGCTGCCTACCGGTACTTTTGTTCTAGTGGCATTAAAATCCTTGTTCAGCTTTGCTGCTGCCATTTTCTTTCAATAACATTCAATACATATTACGCACGGTCACTCATGCCCTCGTCACCTCCCGCCTGGACTATTGTAATGCTCTCTACATGGGGCTCCCCTTGAGGAGCACCCGGAGGCTCCAACTGGCGCAGAGTGCGGCCGCGCGGGTGGTAATGGGAGCGACATGGCGCTCCCATGTAACACCTCTCCTGCGCGAGCTGCACTGGCTCCCGGTGGTCTTCCGGGTGCGCTTCAAGGTTTTGATTACCACCTTTAAAGTGCTCCATGGGTTAGGGCCTGGTTATTTACGGGACCACCTACTACCACCAATAGCCACCGGCCAGTACGCTCTCATAGAGAGGGACTCCTCCGGGTGCCGTCAGCCAAACAGTGTCGACTGGCGGTCCCTAGGGGGAGAGCCTTCTCTGTGGGGGCACCTACCATCTGGAATGAGCTCCCCCGGAGATACGGAGGATCCCGGATCTGCGCTCCTTCCGCCGTGCTGTGAAGACCTTTTTATTCCATCAAGCGGGCTTGGTCTAATCTCTTCCCTTTTTAAATATGTAAATTTTAATCTGTTTTTAAATTATTGGGGTATTTTAATTTGTCTGGGCCAAATAATTTAATTTGATTTTATCGGGTTTTTAAATTTTGTGTATTTATGTATTTTATTGTTGGCTGTTCACCGCCCTGAGTCCTTCGGGAGTAGGGCGGTATACAAATCAAATAAATTATAAACTATAAACTATATAATGAGAAAGAATTCCTCAAACATGGCATGAAGTGTTTCAGCAAGGAAGAATCTCTCGTAGACATCAACTTGATTTTTCAGTTTTAAGTTGAGATAGAGAAAGTAGTTGCATCCCAGGGACTTTTTCCGGTTTTGACTCTTTATATATCATGAATAGGACTGTGTTGCCTATCCTTAACCTTTATCCACTTGCCATTTGGGAGTGGGTTTGCTGTAGGTCTCAGCAAAAGACAAGACAAGACCATTTGGAAATACAAACATTTTGGAGATTGAAGAGTAAGTAGAATTTGTTTTAAAATCTGTGTGCTGCAAAAAATATACCTGGCAACAAGAACATGGTTATTTTGGCTTTGGATTGAGATATCAATAGCAAACCTGGTCCAAATAGACAAGACATCCCAGCAACATAGAACTTCTTGGTGGCTCACTTCACAATAATCAATGAGAACCTGGCCAAGAGTAAGAGGCTGATGGATTTTTGCAGATGGTGCTTAGCTCTGCAGTCCAGTCATTTCACAGTGATCCACAACAAGGAGGGCACTGAGCCCTCACATGTCTTCCATCTGCTCTGCATCCTTGAAGGGATGCCTGCCAACTCTAATTAAAAGGTTCAGGAGCTCACTGATAGCAAACACCTATCTGTTAAGAGGCCAAGAATAGATTGTGCAACTAGAACTAAATGGATCCCAAACCTTGCTTGGTATAAAGCCAGAACTACTGTTGGTTGAGTTTATACCAAGGGGGACACGGTGGCTCAGTGGCTAAGATGCTGAGCTTGTCGATCGAAAGGTCAGCATTCAGTTCAGCGGTTTGAATCCCTAGTGCCGTGTAATGGGGTGAGCTCCTGTTACTTGTCCCAGCTTCTGCCAACCTAGCAGTTCGAAAGCACATAAAAAATGCAAGTAGAAAAATGGGGACCAACTTTGGTGGGAAGGTAACAGCGTTCCATGCGCCCTTGGCATTTAGTCATGCCGGCCACATGACCACGGAGATGTCTTCGGCCAGCACTGGCTTTGAAACGGAGATGAGCATCGCCCTCTAGAGTCAGGAAAGACTAGCACATATGTGCAAGGGGGAACCTTTACCTTTACTGTCAGTTGGAGAGCACAGGCATATCTTTGGTGCATCATAGTAAAAAACAAACAAACAAACAAAAAAACTTCAAGGCTGCTGAAATCTCATATTGCATTCCGAGCCAGGGAAAGGCTTCTCAGGCAATGGTGCTTAGATTAGTAGCAAAGCTGGAAAAAACAGATAGGAACTCATTTCACGAATGAAAGCGAATATACGTGTTGCAGGATAATGTTGCAGGATCTAATCTGGCTCAGTTCACTGGGACCAAAGGTTTTGTCTTCCGAACTTTTGGACTCGTGATGGAGCCCGTCCTCAGGGAACGTCTCTCTAGCACACACAGAACAGCACAAAAAGCTGCTAGAGAGACGTTCCTTGAGGATGGGCTCCATCACGAGTCCAAAAGTTCAGAAGAGAAAACCTCTGGTCCTAGTGACCGACCAAATTGGATCCTGCCATCCATTTCAGTGGCTTTTAGTTGACACTAGTTCTAAGAAACCAGTAAATGATAAATAAATGAAGACCTTAATAAGAAATAGTGAGGGGCTTGGTTTGTTCAGAAATTCTCTTGTCCTCTCTCTCTAATCTTCACCTTCCCTTCTCTCACTTTTAACTGAGGAAATATAAAGGAAAGTATGCAGAATATGCATTTGATTTTTTTTTAATATAAAACCAACTGCTTGATTTCTTACAACAATGCAATTAAATGACTTTAAAGATGTATTTGTTCCCTTGCTTGCGCTCATGGACCTGCTTTTTTTGCATCAAATAATTTCCCTTTGGGTAATCTTGGGCTCACTCACCATAAAACATTTTGGCTGTGGATCTGGTTTTCTCATAGAGTAAGATAAATAGGATATCCAAAAATATGCGTGGGAGGTATATCAAAGAGAAAGACTTAGTGGAGCCACAGAGAACATATTGATGCCAAGGATTGTCAGGATGGCCTTGAATCAGATGAACAGAAAGATGAGCTATGGAATGCTTAGGAACAGTGCAATTTAATAATGTTGAAATATAGAAGAGGTGAGCAGTATTGAATCAAGACAACCGGATATGATTGATTTTTATTGAGGACTGTTGATAAGTCCTTTAAATGTGTTTTTAAAAGCATATTTTTATTATTGTTACACTATACAATAAACCTTAATCAGGCACTGCAGCAATCGCTTCAGTTCTATAAGAGATGGCATGGTCTTAGAAAGATAAGATAAAATTTAATATTTTAATTAATTGAGTTTTATACTTTTAAGATATTTCGTTGTTGTTGTTGTATGGGTGCCATACAGAGTTGGTTTGAAATATGCAATGAACACTGTTCTGTTCACTGAACAAGGCATAAGAAGGAGGCGAGGCAGGGTAAACGTTTACAAACTGTTAATTTGCTAATACGATAAGCTAACAGTGCAGGGGTGGGTTCTAAATTTTTTTACAACCGGTTCTGTATGCGTGGCTTATTTTGTGGGCGTGGCTTGATGGTCATGTGACAATTCTTTAGGATTTAGCAGAGGTACTGGTCTACCAGGCTTTTAACTGCTTGCAGAGCTGTACTGGTCTACCCATTTATTTTTGCAGGCACTGGTCTACTCATGTATTTTTGCAGGCACTGCTCTACCCATTTATTTTTGTACGCACTGGTCTACTCATGTATTTTTGCAGACACTGGTCTACTCATTTATTTTTGCAGGCACAGGTCTACTCATGTATTTTTGCAGGCACTGGTCTACCTATTTATTTTTGCAGGCACAGGTCTACTCATTTGTTTTTGGAGGCACCGGTCTACCACCAAACTGCCTTTTACCACTGATCAGCTGTAGGGCGGCCCTTTGAAGCCCCGCGACAAGAATTTAAACAGTTTTTCCTTATAGCCCATTAGCTGGGACTCAGGAGGCCGCAATAGATTGGGGGTGGGACCAAATAAAAGGTAAGAATAATGCAGGGGGTGGGTGGGTGGCGGGCAGGGGGGCAGAACCAGTTTGGTGACATCATATCGTCACTGCTACCGGCTCAGTGGAACTGGGCGGAACTGGGAGGAACCCACCACTGTAATAGTGACTCGCTCGGTTTGCTAACTACCTTGGTGAGCAGCATTTCTGAGGCACTGACAGCTCTTTTATACTGAGCTGTCAGTGGCTGGGCCAATCAGGGCGCGCCCATTTCCCGCTGGCTGGTTGCCGACAAATGAACCAATCCGCTGCTCTTTTATCATCATGTGCTCGCCGTTTGGACATAACAAACACAGTCTTCCCCCACCCCACCCCCACACACAAAATTGCTATTTCTAACTTGGTGTGCAGGATATTAATAATTTCATTTCACATTAATTTTCTCCTTGTAGAAGGTATAAAACAACAATAGAAAATATGATTCCATGTAAGATAAGAAGTTGCACATAAGAACATCTTCCTAGGTTCCCAATAGTTCCCTTAATTCATCTGACTTCCTTTCACCAGCCTATTAAGAACAGATAAGAAAGAAAGAAAGAAAGAAAGAAAGAAAGAAAGAAAGAAAGAAAGAAAGAAAGAAAGAAAGAAAGAAAGAAAGAAAGAAAGAAAGAAAGAAAGAAAGAAAGAGGAAGCTGGCATGCATCTAACATCATATATGCTTTTAGCGATGACTTTCATCCCCACAAAAGTCCCTTTTGGAGCATAGATATTGATATCCAGAAAGTGCTCATTTGGCTTCTAATTCATGCTTGTTTTTAAGATGAACAGGCAGGTATCGCAGGACAGTGGCTTGGAGACTATCCCTGTCCCATATTTTCAAGATTCCAAAGAGTGTCAATCTCTGAAATAAGGTAATGTAACGGAATGGCCTTTTAAAATGCTAATTCTAAATCATTATGAATAAATCCATCACAGTGATTTATCATACGAGGAGCATTAAGGAGGTGTGAAAATATAATTTTCCACCACCTTTTGTAAGGTTGTTGTTGTTGTTTACAATTGAAACACAATAAAATATAATAGTAATGCTGTGCTGGCTCAGACTGTGCTGGCTCAGGAGCTGTGCTTACCTAAGGCTATGTAAGGATTTCATGGCATTAGTATTATTATTAACATTAATTTCTATACCAGTTCATCATAAAGCAGCCAGGAGAAGTGTATAAAATAATTAGAATGAAAGCCTTCAATGCTCACAATTTAACCTTGCAGGAGTATGGATAGCTTTCAATTGCATAACATTCTGATCCTCAAAGCAGCCATTTCAGTTTTGGCATACACTGTTGTGAGCAGTCAACAATTAGTGCAATTCCCAAGTGAGCTCTTTTCTGGAACAGGCTGTTGGAGATCAGGAGTGTGGAGGAGGGCTGAGATATGAAATGGGTTGGGTACAAGCCAGAATTTAATGGCAATAGCACTTAGACTTATATACCGCTTTACAGTGCTTTACAAACCTCTCTAAGAGGTTTACAGAATCAGCATATTGCCCCCAACAATCTGGGTCATTTTACCAACCTTGGAAGAATGGAAGACTGAGACAACCTTGAGCCTGATGAGATTTGAACTGCTAAATTGCAGGCAGCCAGCAGTCAGCAGAAGTAGCCTGCAGTACTGCACTCTAACCACTGTGCCATCGTGGCTCATAAAGTACTCTTTCCACCTTTCTGCTGGATTAGAATGTCCTGAATCCCATTCAGCCAACAAAACCTGAGCCTGTTGTTCTGTGGCACCAAGGCAGCTCAACATCTTGGTGCTTTTTTCTAGGCTGGGCCGAGAAACACAAGTTGGGAAGTTGGGTGTGGCAGGGAAGTTCTTCTATTAGAAGTAGCCCATTTTAGGAAGAATGCACATGCATTTGCTTTCCACCAAGCCAAAGAGGAGAAGGGGGAAATTAATTGCTTTCCTTGGAGTCAGAGTTTCCTATGGTTTCTGACCTGATACCACTGGCTTCAAAAAGCGCATTGGATTGGCAGGGTGTATTTAGCAGATATTTCATCATGTGGGAGACCTCACAGAATGAAAGGGGAAGTGGAGGAAGAACTCACGGCCTTCCATCTGTTCAAGATTGTCATTCTCTCTGAGATCAGCAAATGACTGAAGTGCAAAGACAAATATGTGCCACACATATACCAGGCATGTGGAAATGAGGATGGGCAGTTTTGCATCTACGTGGATGTGGTTAGAAGATTGTTTTAGAAGAAAAGGGTAGAATATAAATTTGGCTTAGTAACTAAATACATTTTGGATCACCTTTAGTATAGGACACCTTTTGTATTCATTCTGATAGTCAAACCACCAAGCCTCCAGAGGAATATTAAATTGGGAAGGGAAGGGAAGGGAAGGGAAGGGAAGGGAAGGGAAAGGAAAGGAAAGGAAAGGAAAGGAAAGGAAAGGAAAGGAAAGGAAAGGAAAGGAAAGGAAAGGAAAGGAAAGGAAAGGAAAGGAAAGGAAAGGAAAGGAAAGGAAAGGAAAGGGGATGAGAGGGGAGGGGAAGGGAGGGGAAGGGAGAGGAGAGAAAGAAAAAAAAGAAAAGAAAAGGAAGGGAAGGGAAGGGAAGCAATTTCCGATGACAGCACCAGGACTCAATTTACACTTTTAATCTCCTTTGCTTAACTTCTAGCTGTAACTAAGAAAGAAATCACATTTGTCCCACTGCTTCTCTCCCTCTTGCCTTTCTTTTTCTAAAAAACAAAAACAAAAACCCAGTATATATATATATATATATATATATATATATATATATATATATATATATATATATATATATATATATATATATATATATATATATATATATATATATATATATATATGGGCCATCTGGATTTCCATTTCTCGTCTTAAAAAGCTACGTGTGAGTTGTGGTTGCCAGAGAGATACACCTGGGAGTAGAGTGAAAGTAAGATAAGTGTCTTTCCATATGGACTAACTGATAAACGGTTCCGTCTACAGCATTCAACATTTAGGATAAATCTAGTATTCTTAAGAAGTTAAGAGCAAGCAGTTTTAAGACTCAACTTGGCCAATGGTAATTTCATCCTGGTTTTACTTAGTCTTTCTAAATACATTTAGGAGCAAACATATGTTGATGATGCTCAAGAATATATTTAGAAATATATCTATGGAGTTGGTGAGAAGTTTATGGAACCAAAGTGCAACTAGTCTAGAATGCTGTTGCACCGACAGTTGTGGATGCACCATCCTTGTAACATCACTTTTTTGTGAGAAGCTCCAATAGGCTTCTGGACACAATTCAAGGTGTTGGTTATTATTGAGCTATGGTGGCGCAGTGGTTAGAGTGCAGTATTGCAGGCTACTTCTGCTGCCTGCCAGCTGCCTGCAATTTGGCAGTTCAAATCTCATCAGGCTCAAGATTGACTCAGCCTTCCATCCTTCTGAGGTGGGTAAAATGAGGACCCAAATTGTTGGGGCAATAGGCTGACTCTGTAAACTGCTTAGAGAGGGCTGTAAAGCACCGTAAAGTGGCATATAAGTCTAAGTGCTATTGCTATCTATCAAACCTATATAACACAAGCCAGGGTATTTGTGGGATTGCATATCTCCAATTTCTTCTGCTTGTTGCACCAGATCAAGCAGAATGAAACATACCAGTTCCCTTCTGTAAAGGTATGTCAACTAATGGGGCATAGGTGATGTACCTTCTCCACATGGCCCCTGCCCTGTGGCGTGCCATATTTCTGGAGATATAGATGACCCTGACCTTGTATGCCAGGAAACCTAGCTCCCCCCCACCCAGTTGCTGAGGATGTAATCTTAGCTACCTCCAACCTGAGTACTTAAGTGAGAAATGTTGTTCTTAGCAGGCCTTGCCACATTATACGTTGCAGACATTTTTGATGGCTTCGTTCTTTTAATAGTTCATTTAACTTTTGCTTTTGGATCCCTGTGTTCTAATGCACTGTTAGCCTCCCAGAGTTGTAAAAATGAGATGGGTGGCCAAATAAATGTGAGAAAAAGATTCCAAAACTATTTTAAATGGCATCCAGAATCCTTGCAAAGAATGTTTTGGGATAAGTTTAAAAAATTCTGCCCTGTATTTGATCCCAGCACGAATTAAGAACTTATATTTTTCTATATTTGAGATGCTAGCCAGTTAAACAGCTTTATCATTAAACAGTTCTGTCATAAGATAGAAATTCTATTGACAAAAAAACAAACAAAGAAAAGATGGGGTTTCTTTGCAAAATAATTTTTGGAAGTAGTTGTCTTCCTTCCTAGGGCTGAGAGAGAAGGACTGGCCTAAAGTCTCTTCTTAGCTGGTTTTGTGCTTAAGGTGGGGCTAGAACTCATGGTCTGCTGGTTTCTAACAAATCTTCCAGAGCAATTTTTCTTAACTTTTCAAAGACCATGTAACCTCAGACTGAATAGGAAGTTGAGCTACCCCACAACACCAGAGTCCAACAATATCTGGATTAAGATCTGTTAATGGAAGCAAAACAGTTAGCATAACATTCAGCCTATTATGAGAATTGACCTTGTTTGTCATGAGTACTTAACTTCCACTTTCCAAAAAGAAAAAGAAAAGAAAGGTGGGGGGAATAGCCAGCCTTCAATATGTATTTTCTGTGAACTTTAATCACAAATATAGATCTACAAAAGTTCAAAAAAGATGCACATTGCTTGGCTAGTGAAACTGAATGGATCCAAACCTCATGAAACAAAAACTGTCTCTTGAGACCAATTTACTCACTAACTTACACTTGTTTCAAAACCCCGGAAACACAAAACATAGTTGAAGGGCAATTCCACAGAGCATCCTTAGAGCAATACCAGGTAGAAATCCATCCAGCTTAAAAATAAATATAACGTGTAGATTTCCAGCCATGGGCTTGATATCATGCCACTCAGGTGTGTCCAATTCAAATACTGTAGCAGTTACTATTTTATGATACTTTACTTTACTATAAGATCCTTCGGCTTTTTTGCCCCTCTCACCTCCCAACCCATCAGTGGTGGGTTTCTACCGGTTCACCCTAGTTCGGGCAAACCGGTAGTGGCGGAGGTGGGAGACTCCGCCCACCCGCCCGGACGTCATCACGGACGCTCTGCACACATGCACACTCACAGTTCCGAACCAGTAGCGAAGGTAAGTGAAAACCACTACTGCAACCCATGCGCCAATCTCTTTCCTTTCCTTTCCTTTCCTTTCCTTTCCATGGGCAGGAATCAGTGGTGGGTTGCTCCCAGTTCAGTCCGGTTCTATAGAACCGGTAGTAAAACTGGCGGGAGGCTCCACCCACCTGCCATGACATCATCATGGGTGAAGCTCCCGCTGTGAACCGGTAGTAAAGGTAAGTGGAACCCATTCCTGGCAGGCTCCACCCACCTGCCATGACATCATCATGCGCAGAAGCTCCCTCTGTGAACCGGTAGTAAAGGTAAGTGGAACCCATTCCTGGCAGGAATCATACACTTGGAGGGACCTTAGAGCTCATCTAGTGCTGGAGCTGCTTGCTCATAATGACTATTTCATGATCAGACCACTAGAAAGAATAACTAACAAACTTGTGATAGTTTCATCCCAGCTTTTGCTCTCCAATGCCTTCTCCCAGCACTTGGTTTTGGAAGCCCCTCCCCTGCTTCCCCTCATTTTAGTCTAGGAGATTTAGGAGACACATTCACAGTGATAAAATTGCCCCATCCCTGCTGCCAACTTTACACTTGTCTGGAAAAGTTTGGGGTTTGCTAGCTTCCATTCTATACGTACACATATAGACATGCTCTCTTCCTCACTTTATCCTTCTTGCAGCCTTCCCTTCTCAGCCATCTCCAGCACCTCCCATTTCCCTAGTTTTGAGTTCTGCGCATGCGCAGAGGCTAAAAAAACTGGTTACTTCCTGGTTAAATCCAGGAAGTAACGACGACAGGTAGGGTGGGCGGAGCCTTGCGCCACCATCGCTACCGGTTCTCTGAACCGGTCTGAACTGGGAGCATTTCACCCCTGCTTCCAGCCATCCCAAAGAAGCTTTTTCAAGAGTCAATTGGACTTTCTGGTTTTTCTTTGAAGACATTTTGCTTCTCATCCAGCTGAAGAAACTTCTTGGCTGAGAAATGAAACATCTTCAAAGACAAACCAGAAAGTCCAGTTGCCTCTTGAAAAAGCACCTTTGTGACAACCATGACCTGGATGACTGAGAATCTCCATAGAGATTCCAGCCATATTTTGCTCCTAGTTGCTTTAGTAATGGATCTCTCCTCTTTCCATCAAGGTCATTCTCTCTACTCTCTACAAGCAGTGACCAGTGACCAGTGACCAGATGGGAGGGGAGATATCCTGAACACCCTAGCCATCAGGAACAGAACATTGCCTACACAGTAATGGAGCCCAGCACCCCTTATGCTTGCAGAAATTGGAAAGCGCTACTTTTGATTTAAAGACTTTAAGAAAAGGCGGGTGGAGATTGCTTTCCAGAGGGCTGGGGGATGATGGCATTGGAAATGACATTGTGTGTTCTTGTCCTCCAGAATGAGAAAGCAGGCTGCTCTCAGGGAAGACATTTAAATAAACCTTTTAGTGATTTTTGTCAGCATTGCTTTCTCCACCAGCTCTCTCACTTTGGGACTGAAAGTATCAAAATTTTCCTTCTCTGCAATGTTCAGTTTTACATATTGCATTATATTAGAAGAATGCATCTCTGGCTCTGTTCTAAATTGGATTTGTTAAATTATTTTTGGAGATGAATATACAAGAGAGTTCAAGAAAATATACCACTTCTTATGCTCATAAACTACTTTCCATCTGGGAAAAATAATAACTGGGCAACAACAGAAGAAATAAACAGTTTCCAATACACTGTCTAGAAAGTTAGGAAAAACAGATTCAAGAAAGAAGTGGGCATCAATTAGCCAGCATCAGAGAGACAAGGAAGAAATATAACCAATCTTAAGTTTCATTTTCAATTCCAGATTTTATGTATTGATTTTTTTCTTTTTGGTTTTCCTTTAAAAAAAATTGGGGCAGGGAAGGCGAAGGAGAAAGTCTGTCTTATTCTTTAATTCTTGCTTTATTTCTTTCTTACTGTTGCCAAAAGATTCTTTTTTTTAGTCTGCCCAAAATGTAAGGCAAGCTGTTTATAAGTGAATTTTACCAGTGCCAGGCCAAATGAACACGAGAAAATTAAAGAAGGAGAAATTGTAAAGGAAAAGCCATGTGTTTAAATAGTTATAGTGACCCAAGTAATATGTGAATTAAACCACCGACTGTAAAACTGAAATTCCATTATCATATTGACTGAATCAAGTAACAAATGGGAAGTAATTTCTAGGGAAGAATATGGCATCACTGCAGTGGTGGGTTTCAAAAATTTTTACTACCGGTTCTGTGGGCATGGCTTGGTGGGCGTGACAGGGGAAGGATACTGTAAAATCTCCATTCCCTACCCACTCCAGGGGAAGGTTACTGCAAAATCCCCATTTCCTCCTGATCAGCTGGGACTCAGGAGGCAGAGAATAGATGGGGGTGGGGCCAGTCAGAGGTGTATTTACCGCTTCTCCGAACTACTCAAAATTTCCGCTACCGGTTCTCCAGAACTGGTCAAAACCTGCTGAACACCACATCTGCATCACTGCACATGCTACACAAGAGCAGTGAGGGATGTAGTGATCTACACAGTTCCCAACTGTGGATTCTTGATCTGCTGGCTCAGAATCCACTGGATTGAATTAGACCCCATCCCCTGAATTCAGCCAGATCCTTCTGTTCATTTACCAATATGATTTTAAGAACACAACTCTGCCTCTCTAGTATATTCCTAATTCAATGAACAATTCCCAACAGAGTTCTCCTTTGTAATCAATTTTCTCAACCTGTGGTCCACAGACCCACTTGGGGTCCTGCAAAGAGTCGAAGAAATGTTATGATTTAAATCTTGAGTTAAGTCTTAGGGGTCCATGGCCACAAAATATATTTAAAGGGGGTCCATGGTGGCAAAAAAAGGTTGAGAACCACTGACCTATACAGTTATTTTTCATGCTTCAGGCTAATCTAAGCCCTTCAGACTATCACTCTCATTGTGCAGTGAATTCCTTAAGGTAACATGCATTTTGTGAAGAACAAAAGACTACACAGGAACATACAATCCACATGCATTCATTAATTACTCAATCTTGACCCAAAGCTTTTGTTTTACCACATACATTTTAAGCAACACATTCCCAGGTCATTTAACTAGTTTTATGGTTCTTCTGACATACTGTAACTAACCATCATTTTCACATACAGCACCAAAGCAGGAAGAACCCCACTCACATAAAGTATACAGCCATTTTCACTCCTTTTGGCAAACATTTATTCCCCATCATACACTCTAGAAGTATTTGCATGTTTTAAAAACCATTTAATATTAAGGTACATGTACTCTTTTACTTGCTCTAATGGTTTTTTTTACCAATTACATATGGCTTGCTCCTTTTTTCTTGTGAAATACAAATACCTTGAACTTTGTTATATCTTCCAAATGCATCATAAAATCTAACATTTGTTGAAATTTGTTCAGGTTCTCCATTGACAATAGGGATCATCAACATACACAAGTACATGTCAGTCACATGGGGAACCTTTAAAGTAAGCATTTACTTTCCTTACACATTTATCCATAAATACATTAAACAGCCAAGAAAACATCACTGGTTATATGGTTTTATTCCCTGAATAAAGTTGTCTCCATCGTGAGCAATCAGATCAGTCATGCATTTAGATTTATATACTTTGCTATGTGAACCTACAAATCAATTTATGCTTAAACCATATGTTTAAAAAAAAAAGTAAACTTTTATCCAAGGAAAAAATACCCACCAAATGGTATTTCCTGCTAATGGCAAGAACTGTACTGGTCACTTCTGGTCCATTTTGGCCAATATGCCACAAGCACATTAATGCTATACCATAAGTGTCAGGATCTCTATCTATGCTACAAAGTAACATATGCCTGCAAACACCCCCCCCCCCAAATCTTGGAGGTCTATGAAAAATGACATATTCTGTACTGTCTCATTTCATGTCCAACCTCTGTTCATATTAACGATTGGTTTTCTTTCAGATCACATCTATAATTTCCCCAAAACTCTTCCCTGATTTTCCCATTATCACTATATACAAAGTACTGACTGATGATCTCTACTTTCATACACGCACTGAGCAATCTAAATGATGGCGTATGTTTCAGCAACTGCACTCTACAAAATCAGAACTCTTTTATGTAGCTCTATTATATCACCCCCAGTTTCACAGAGATGCAACATCTATGTAATTTTCTTTCCTTCCATGTATTAATACTTCTCTTTGCCAATTAATCTCTCTTGTATTCCAATTTGTAGTCTTCTGTATGCCATAGTTGTCACTAGAGGGATCCATAATTATTGATTTCCGTTGCGCATCAAAGTTTTGGTCAACAGGTTTTCACATGATGCTTTTCAGTAATGTAGAGAAGATGTAGACGATGTCACCAGCCTTAATACTACCCATGCCACTTAGAGCATTCCCTGCTAATTGGAATGTAAGCCCTTCAAGATTATTAGATCAGGAAAGAGACTCTACAAGAAGTTATACTTTATTGAGATAGGCTGTAGTCACATAATCTTTCAGGTCTGGCTGCACTTTTCCTTCCCTCTCTCTTCTGCAGAGTAAATGTAGAGAATAAGGAAGGTGACCTTGATGGAAATATGCAGGAACTGTTACCTAAGCAAAAGAGGATGAAGCATTTTTAAAGTTCAGAAAGATGAAATAACATCAGCAGTGAAATCCAGCAGGTTCTGACAGGTTCTGGAGAACCGTTAGTGGAAATTTTGAGCAGTTCGGAGAACCAGCAAATACCACCTCTGGCTGGCCCCAGAGTGGGGTGGGAATGGAGATTTTGCAATATCCTTCCCCCAGGAGTGGGGAGGGAATGGGGATTTTGCAGTATCCTTCCCCTGCCATGCCCACCAAGCCACACCCACAGAAACCAGTAGTATAAAAATTTGGATTTCACCACTGGATAACATTCAGAAGTTGCTGAAGCAGATGTCTCCCTAAATCACAAAAGTTTAAGGAGAAGGAGGAGGTACAGCACAATAACAGATTCTGTTCTTATAGCCAATTTCCATAAAAAATAGTTATAGCCTTCAGCCTTTAGTTTTCTGGTCTGAACTACCTAACAGGGCTGGCAGTCCGTGAGGTGACACTTTGTGTCTTTTCTAACACTTTCTCTTTTTCTAAGGCTCAAATCATGTTATCACACATTTGTAACAGTTTCTGAATAGTTTCTTGAAGGTCATCTTCACAACTTCCTATAGTTAAAAACTGTTCTGTTCTTTGCAAATATGCCAATGTTGGCATATTTTGGTCAATATTTCACAAGCACATCCAAAATCCAGTTTTATCCCAAGCACATGCCACACGATTCCCTGCAAGTTCGGATCATGGTCTTTCCTTTTCTGTACCTTCTATTTTTTCCCCCCTGCAGCTTCTATTTCTGTATCTTCTATTTTTTTTAATTATTCTTTTCTGTTTTCAATTTGCATTAGTTTTCATAGTTGTAATTTTTAATAAAATTACTATTTAAAAAAATTTACACCCAAGCCTACACACTTAGAATTGCAAATTCCATTGTGTCCTTGCCTGCTATATTCTAACTGCCTCAGCTTCTTGCTAAACGATGGTCTGTCATTAATTGATTTCCAAGCCTGCAACAGCTGGCACAAAAGCACTTTGGCAGTATTGTATCTTTATTCAACGAAAGAGTCTGATGGTTCAAAGTGGGTTCTCCATCAGGAGTATTAACACTGGAGCCACATGAAAACCTGTTTTGGAAATCGATCGTTCTGTATTCTCAGAATGACCGGTGAGTTATACAATGGAGACATCTTACATTTCATGACTCAGGATCAGGAGCTTTCCTATGATATGCCTCCTGGGTCAGCTACAGTTACAAGGGTTCTGTCTAGCCAACCAGACAGGGAAGCTTGCCCAGATGTCTCCCAACTGGTCTGCAATATGCCTGGGACAGGTGATCATGCAGTGATGTGAAAGAATACTCAGTGCCCTTCTTTTCCCGTACATTTAATTTTGTATGCTATTTTCCTGTCTCTCTCAATGTTAATCACATCAGTGCGACATTAAGTTTACAAACTCTCCCTCCCTTCCTCTCTCTCTCTTGCCTCCTTTCTGATCTGTTTGACAGACAGAGCGAGCAAAAATGGCTTCTCATTTCCTTGCCTCAAGAAATCTACCTTTTTGATGAATGGGATTTCCCCCCCTTATTCAGATGATTCAGTCTAATCTGTACATATTTTACACACAGAAGAAGCCCTGTTCTTGTCAGTAGTATCCTATTAATTCCATTCAGGTTGTAATGAGATGTATGTCATGGCCTATTCAGTGTTAAAGAAGTCTGACACATTTGATTGATTTTCATTTATTTCTAAGAAGAGACAAAGAGCAAACAAATTGCAGCTCCCTGCATGTACCTTTAAGCCAACAACGATGAGACTCTGGGCCAGGATACATGGAATTCCAATTCTATAACTGAATAATTCGCTGACTAATGTCTATCTCTGCTTGAAAGTTCCCAGAATGTACTGGAAAACCTCCGATTTGATACCTCTGGGACTCCCCTCCTATTAATGCAATTTACTGAAACACTAACAAGGCAAAGTATGTTGCAGGAAGACATAACTCATTTTCCCAGGACATCTCAAATGGCTATAGAAAGCTATAGTATTGATTGTTCATTAAGCCTACAAATGAAAGAGTTGTGGGTACCTTCCATACATTTTTTTAATCCCTCCACTTTGTGAAACCAAGACTCATTCATGCTGATTTTTTTTGCAGTACTCAAGCAGTCATATCCAAGGTTTTCTTAAAGGACATACTTTGCAAAAGGGCACCGTTATCAATTCAGTATAATTGATAGGACATTTAGCCACGTAGGTACTTTGAAAGAACCAATCAAATCCCCACTTTTTCGAATTAGCCATGTTACTGTTCTAGATCTGTTAGTTTGGTTCTTTTATGAATTCTTAACAAATAAAAATAGTGATGCAGAAATCACTGAAAATTATTTTAAATGTATTTATTTAACTTGGCTCTTTCTGCTTTCTGTGCCCCTACACAGTAGCTCTGATCATTAGGACTACAAATCAGTCTATTGGTTGTATTTTTTCTGAAAAAGTTTACTGCTCAAATTTAATGTCACCAGGCCAAGCCAACTGAATTATAATACCTTCTGTTTGGTTAATTTCTTTCCTGTTTTGCATTGCCTGTTGTTCCTAAATGTTTGTTGTATGTACACATCATTGAAAGTTTGTAAATGCACATTCTCTTTTGTCATTTTATTGTGATTATTAATAAAGGAGAATATTTGTAGCTCAGGGTTGAAATGAGGGATCCTTGGCACTCTCTGACCTTGGTTATTTTCTTGTAGATATTTCATTACCTAAAGTAGGTAATATCATCAATGCTAATAACATTGATGATGTTACCTAGTTTAGTTTAGGTAATGAAATGTTTGGAAGAAAACAACCAAGCTCAGAGAACATTAAGAACCTCTCATTGTGATTATTGCAGTTAGGGTTAGAGTAGCCCAGTTGTACATTGGAGATGGCTTAACCAATTAAAAAACCTACTCCTCCTATAGCTATTAGGGAGAGCGGGGATAAAAGATAAACAAAAGTACCATATTTTTCGGAGTATAAGATGCTCCGGACTATAAGATGCACTTACCTTTTTTGGGGAAGAAAACAAGAAAAAAAATCTGTCTCTGCCTCCCAGCATCCATCAGTATTCATCTGGCCCATTCGTCACAGCCCGTTTGCCACTGCCCATTCACTGCCAGCACAGTCTGTTCACCACGGCCCATTCGGCGCAGCCTGATCACTGCCGCCACGCCCTGTTCATTGTGGCCTGTTCACTGAAGCCCTTTCGCCGCAGCCTATTTGCCACTGCCACAGCCGCAGCCTGTTCAGTGCTGCAAATTCACCATCACCGCAGCCCATTCACCACCATCCGTTTGCTGCTGCCTCTTTGCCGTGGCCCATTTGCTGCTGCCGCGGCCCGTTCAGCACAGCCCATTCACCGCTGCCTGTTTGCCACCGCTGTGGCCCATTCACCACTACTGCGGCCCATTCTAGAACAGCTGATAGGCGCCACACCAACCCCCCTCCCCCCTGCCACAACATTCGCTGTACAAGATGCACCAAAATTTTCACCCACTTTTTTTTGGGGGGGGGGAAGTGTGTCAAATACGGTACCTTTGAAAGCCATCCTGATTTTACTAAGAGAATGAATATATTTTCTTTTAATATTGTTTAGGCATTGCTATAAAGGGTGATGGTGGAATTGAACAGAGCTTATATTTAACAAAATAGACAAAATTTAACAAAACACTATATTACACTATGCCTTCTGCAATACACACACACACACACACACACACACACACACATATATGCAAAAAATTAAAATCTCGGGTGTTTTCCCGCGTCATTATAGAGTTTCAGGCTAGCCAGCATACATCAGCAGCAGCAAATATAGATAAGCGACAGCTCCGGCCCCGCAACAGAGAACCCATAGCTTCTACATGAAACAGAGCCTGAAGATGACAGGGTGTGAGCCTGTCGAAATGTTGCTTTAAGAAAAACTTTTAAAGTCACTGGTAGGATTTTAGCTGAGGTTTTAGAGGACCTTGCAGAGTGCTCTGTAGGGAATTTTAGAAGATTTTAAGCTGGGATTTTAACTAGGATTTTAAATATTTTAACCAACTTATTCATAATGACGCGGGAA
Organism: Pantherophis guttatus; assembly: GCF_059756535.1. Classification (NCBI taxonomy): domain Eukaryota; kingdom Metazoa; phylum Chordata; class Lepidosauria; order Squamata; family Colubridae; genus Pantherophis; species Pantherophis guttatus. The sequence goes on along the minus strand of NC_142063.1, from coordinate 202,124,461 downwards.
AACACCTGAGATTTTAATTTTTTGCATATGCACACCCACGAAAACTTAAGAAGATATATATATATATATATATATATATATCAGAATATGCCCCAAAAAGACACACAAAACAGGACTATTAATTAAAATGCTTCTTTCTTGAGCATATTTACCTAATAAACCACTGAAATGTTCTTCCATAATTCTTATTTGTAAAACCTATGTAATGGTACATTTTTCTTGTTACTAACAATAACGCTTGGTGTGTGTATTATTCACCCTCATATACTATTATTTTTAATCGTTCAGCACATGTTATTTCCATGATTTAAAGAGGTTTCTTCCTTCCAGATGAATCATGCTATTGCTTCCAGATGACCACAGTGGGGATCAATGATGATTAGCCTACAATTTGGCCCTTGAGTAGCCTCTTTAAAATGCCCCCAAACAGATTTTATTCCTTTGGGATGGGACGAGCTTTAATTATTGAATTCTTAACATAATGCTTCCCGCTATACACAACAGAAAAAGAATGTAGGAATATTAGTAACTAAAGCCCCATCCTACATCTGATACTGGGTTAGCATTATTCAAAATTTCAGAGACACCAATTAATACATTCATCATTTACATCCTACTTGGTAATTTTTTTTGGAAGCTACAAAAAGTACGGATTTGCAAACAGGTAGCATTTAAGTTAAAGCAAGGGGGCCCTTAATATTCTTTTGGGACCAGACTGAAAAGCATTCAGATAGCTTACGCATAGAATTAAGCCTGTAGTCCTACTGTTTGAGAAGAGTAAATCACCCAGAATAGAGCGCTCCTGACTTTTGACTCTGCAGGGAATAGGATTACCTTGTAGTCGGGAATGGAGGACTTGGAGAAAATGAAATGGAAGCAGGAAATGAGGAAAGCAGGCCGATATGGAATAAGTGGAGAAGATACAGGATGGAGAAACAGCAATGTCGGAAAATGCAGAAGAAAAAAACTGAGACAAACAAACAAACAAACAAACAAAAGGAAACAACTGCAGTCAAAAGAATGACATGCTGACCAGATGGAGAAGAAAGTTGGAAATAATAGAAAGTACAGGAGTGGGGGGGAAGCTGAATGCTGATTGAATAGTGAATAGTGAAGATGCTTTAAATAAGGTTTTATTTATGGGCCATGGTGGTGCAGTGGTTAGAATGCAGTACTTCAGGGCTAACTCACTGCTCATTCCAGGAGTTCGATTCTGACGGGACTCAAGGTTGACTCAGCCTTCCATCCTTCTAAGGTCAGTAAAATGAGGATCCAGATTGTTGGAGGCAATAGGCTGACTCTGTAAACAGCTTAAAGAGGGTTGTAAAACACCATGAAGCGGTATATAAGTCTAAGTCCTATTGCTATTGCTATTTGTCAACATCATGCCTTAGGCCTACGATTTTGGCTGCTGTTGGCAGGGTGGGCAAACAACACTTTCATCTCCTTTCAAGCCTCTTCCTTCCTCTTTCTTTCCCCAGAAAATCCACCTTAGAGGAAAGATCATCCTGGATGCATAATTGCAAGCATTTAGAAGCCTTCCTTTGGAAGTGTACATGCACACACACACACACACACACACACACACACACACACACCCCTTCAATCACACCACTGACTGAGAATTGTCAGAAGCTTTTATCATTAATTGAGATGTGCAGTATTTCACATAGATCTGGACAAAAAAACCCATCGCTGTCTGCTCTACAACTACAGGGAAAATTGAAATTGTCCTTGAAATTGTCTATGGAGATTCTCAGTCATCCAGGCCATGGTTGTCCCAAAGGTGCTTTTTTCAAAGTGGACTTCGTTTTGAAAAGGCAAGTTCATTCAGCTCATTTCAGAACTGAAGAAGCTTCTTGGAGGAGAAGCGAAACGTCTTCAAGGAAAAAACAAAATCCAGAACTGCCTTTTGAAAAAGCACCTTTGGGACAACCGTGACCTGGATGGCTGAGCATCTCCACAGACAGTTTGATATGATGCACCTTCTACTTCCTGGAAGGTCACATTGTTTTGTATGTTGCAGAAAAGTCTGAATGCTTTCAGACTTTGATGGAAACTTTAACATGAATCATAATGGGGAGAAACCAGAGGGGAGTGGAAAATCCTTGTTGAATGAGTCATAGGAAATTGTCTTCACAGGAGGTGAACAACATATGCTGACATAGCACTATCTGTCCTAAGCTGTGTGGGCTATAAGCCTTACAATTTCTCTCCTTAAATAATCGTGTCATTAGAATTTAGTGACTGTGGACTTTATTCTGCAATGTTCGGAGTAGAACTTTACTGCTCTAGTAAATAGGAGAATAACCTTTCTGTAAACTCTCTAGTAAAGAGGAAAGAAGTGTCATGACTGCCTCTGGGATAAAGTCATAAAAATATAGCAGAACAGGAGGTATGGGACACCAGATTCTTATAGTCAGCGCAAACATGTACACAGGTAGACTCCAGAACTTTTCTCAACACCACTCAACTGGTCAAAGTTCATATTTGTACAAGTAGTCCTCGACTTACAACCAAAATCGGGACTAGAATTGCCACAGCTCAGCAAAGCAGTTATCAAGTGAGTCACACCCAATTTTATGATTTATTTTTTTTTTGGTCACAATTGTTAAGTGAATCACTGAAAGTTATTAAGTGAATCATAATGACCATTAAGCAAATTCCCCCACCAACTTTGCTCATTGGAAGCCAACTGGGAAGATTGTAAATGTGGTCATGTGACTCCAGGATTCTGCAACTGATGAAAATACATGACAGTTACCAAGCATTCAAATTATGATCACATGACTGTAGGGATGCTGTGACAGTCATAAGTGTGAGGATATCATAAGTCAGTGCAGTTGTAACTTTGAGTGGCACGCTAAACAAATGGTTGTAAATTGAGGACCATCCATACTCCATTTGAACTTACCATGTTTCCCCAAAAATAAGATCCTGTCTTATATTTTTTTGCCACCAAAAAAGGCACCAGGTTTTATTTTTCCAGGGGGGGATGTCGTCCACTTACTCACCTCACTTGTGCACGTCGCCCCCTGGCCTCCTTTTCACTGTCAGAGGCCTTCAGGAACTTCTTTGACCACCAAGGCCATCCTGAAGGCCTCTGTAGCCGATAACAGAGTTATCGGCTACAGAGGCCTTCAGGAAAGCCTTGCCGGCTGCAGAAGAAATGGGCCGAGGTGTATGAGGCCTGGCTGCAACTGTCTGAATGTAAGTAGTAGGGCAGTTCCACTACCACCCCATCCTCACCCTAGCTTAATTTTTACTCCTGCATCCTGGAGTGGGCGGGGTCTAAATTAGGGCTTATTTTGGGGGTAGGGCTTATATTGGGCACAAATGCAAAAATCAAGCTAGGACTTACTTTCGGAGTAGGTCGTATTTTCAGGGAAACACAGTACATACTTAGGTGTCCCGGGAACTGGCAACACCTGTCTTTCTCGTCTGATCTGGGAGGCTAAGTAGAGTTGGACCTATGAGCTATCAGGAAATACTAGGGCTACAGCAAAGGCTGGGAAGCTGATAACACAACTGGAAGAAAGCAGTGCCAAAACACTATGGCACCATGTCTTACAAAATGGCATGATGCCATCAGGAGCTGAGCACAAGTCAGACGAGACCTTAGCTCTTTGTAGTTCGCAGGCATCTTCCTGGTATCATGAGTAGAAAGAGGTTATTATTTGTGAGCAGAAGCCAATGTAGGAAGTTAGTACCCATCCCCCTCCTAGAAGAATGAAACATTCTAGGAAATATTAAAGAGGCAGAATATTATATTTCCCTGGATGAGAAAAGGAGAAACATGTTTTTAAAGACAAAGCAACTTTCTGCAGCTCCCTTCCCCCCATTTCAGCTCCAGGGTGATGGGATTAAGACATGGCCCTCAGGACATGATAGGATTAGCCCTCTACCCATCTCACCACATGGCACCTGGGATTACATCACCCAGCAAGGCTCAACCAAGCCTGGGACACAGACAGCCTACAAAGTTAGCTAAGACCCCCGCCCCCTGGGAGTCTGACAGCCAATGGGATACATTTCTTGTACAGGAACAGGAAACTCTAAGGCAGGGCCCAAGAGAGTATATAAATATATTCCTCTCTCCGCTCCATGTGCCTTTTTGCCCAGAATCTCAAAACCATGTGGTTCTGTCCACCATTAAAAACCATCTTTCCAAACAGCCACCATGTTTCCAGTGTCTTTCTCCACCCTTGGAACTGAACCCAGATGGACATTTCTTCCAACACCAAGACTATGATTTGAGAACAAGTATTGTTAGTCAGGGAATCCAACATTTCTTTGTTTGATTGATTGATTGATTTATATAATCACCCATCTCTTTGTATTCCCTACCCTTCCCTTACCTGCCATAGCATTTTGTTAAATGGCCCTCTTTCAAAAGAGAGGAAAACTATGCAGTGTCCATGGATGTGGCTTCTTATCATCCCTTTTTTTCTGATGCAACCAAGGAGTACATATGAAGTCCTACCTTTCATTGCTTAACTTTGGTCTTCAACCTTCCTGGCTTCTGAATGCCAAGAAGCATTTCTGACAAGATTTTTTGATCTGGAAGCAGTAAGGAGGTGAAAGAGAAATACCAGCCCTCCTCTGCCATTTCTGAATGATAAATAATGTCAGAAATATCAATACTAGACTCCCTGAAGTTCATACAAAAATTTTAAAAATCCATTTACTCAGGGGAAAAACCCCCAGAAGGACAGATTTTGTCGTAGTACTAAAAGCCTCTTCTTGATTCCAGACAGATGCTGTACATATAGATCTGTATTCCAACATAACTAACTTTGGACACATTATGTCATTGGGCTACAGATTCCATCATCCACAGTCAACATGAACCATAGTGATGGAAAACTGATGGTCCTATGGAAGTTGCACCAAACTTCCTATCTGCCAGGATGATCGGCTATATCAGTTAAGACTGATGGCAGTTGTGTTTCACCTACAAAGAAGAATCAATGTTCCTACTACTCTTCTGTGCTTGAGGCTGAACCAAAACCAATGTTAAATAGATGTTGTAATACCTCAACAAATTTAATTTGTTTTCCAAACAGTAATGAGTTCATTGCAGTCGTTAGGACTGAACAGTATGCCTGGTTGGCCTTTAGAGGTGAACTGGCTGTAGAAAGAACCAGAATGCAGGTTTATGTCACTTGGAAAAGTCAAGACAGCTAAAGCTAAATACCTTCATTAGCAACATTTAAATCACTTAGAAAAACTGGAAAAGGATCAGAGAGAACATTGGGCTGCAGCTGTGCTGAGCAGCCACTTTGGGGAATAGAAAAAGCTGTTGGAATTGAGGGGAAGGTAGAAATAATGGAATTACATACTGATGCAACCTGGAGCTCAGATCAGTGCGAACTAAGAATTTTCTTTTAGAAACTAGTTCAATAAATTAATGGATACCTATTAATAGGTGAGGGCTACATATCAAATTTCAAGAAAAAGAATAATCAGAGAATTTCTCAAGGCCATCAGAGAATTGATGAGTTGTTCTAATAATATTTTGGCTGCCTTTTGATGCTACATTATGCTGTTCATTGTTTGTTTGTTTTTGTTGTTTTTGTTGTTGTTGTTGTTGTTGTTGTTGTTGTTGTTGTTGTTGCATTTTTGAGTTGGTTAAATTTAGGACTTGTGCTGAATAAATTACTTTTTATATGGGCCAAGAGCTGGTGGAGGGCAGCTCAAGAAACAAATCTGAGTGAGAGGGAGAAGTGGCCTTCGTTTTATGAAGAGGTGGTAAATAGGGAGGCCTACTTTTGATACATACCAAAGATTGTAACAAGAAGATAACTACAATTCACAAAGAATGTGGTCTTCCATTTCTTCTAACTCACTGAAGAGCAGTTCCATTTGAAAAAAAGTCTGTTAAAAACATCCAACCTCAAATTGGAACAATTTTTCAGCCTGGAACTAGTCCTGAAAGCCAATAAGTCTAGCTGTTGGAGCACGTGGACATCAAGGAGCACCTCTTCCCACTACAGATTATGACTTTGGTGCTGGCATCCTAGTAATTAGCCACAAGAAGGAATATGTTTGCTCTTGTCCATTGCCATGGCTCTCTGCCTTTCCTATCAGTAGGCCCTGATGTTCTTCAGGATACAGGCCAAATCTGGGACTATGGATTGGTCTGTTCTCATATGAGTTGCACTACTTGAAAATACATGCCTGGCTGATATTATCTTAAATAAATTCCAAAAACAATGTTTTAGACATTTGTATATATAGCAAGATTCATGATAGCAATATTGCTGAAGACTTGTTGACAAGACTGCTTAATAGTTTTCTTGTCCATAAGGGGGAGCTTGTGAATAGAGGATTTCTGTCTGGTACCTCTCCAATTCTGAAGCATTCACACACAAGTCTGAGGAAGAGAGACAAATGCCAAATATTAAAATGTTGATCTCTCCCTCATCTGTATCTGCACTTTTCACCCTGTTCCAAGAATAATAAACAGAAGGGCAGTTATCTGAATCAGAACAATTTTTTGAATATACCGGAGATTGCAGCCTGCTATTAATGTTCTCACAAGCAAATCTAAAAGTGTCAGATTAAGGTTAATCAATCAGGTACAGTTAGTCCAGGGATGGCACACCTTTGGGCTGAGCATGTCAAAAATTCAGAAAATGCCTAACTTGACTCTGGTGGCACGTCACTCCTTCCCAGACAAAAGAGGAACAATTCCCTATATTCTCCCCCCAAAAAATCTAAGCCACCTTGAACAGCAATACTCAGCGCTCACTAGAAGTAGAAGACTGGGCCTTAACTTCAGCCCTAGTGTCATTGATGACAGTCAAAAAGGTTACCTCATGCTGGTCATCAAAGTGTGATAGTCCCCAAGATCTGTCATGCACTGCTTACTTTTATGCGGTGTTATCTGTCTGTCGACAGGCCCTGTGACCTACCTGAGGTTGCTCCAAGTTGCACAAAGCCTTTATTTTTGAAGTGGCTTCAAAGAATGGTCTTCCACACCTCTGCAGCCTCTGAAAATTGCACAAAAGCACATCTTGTTCTTGTGCAATTTTTGGAGAGTATGGACCAGTAGTGGGTTCCATTTACCTTCGCTACCAGTTCGGAACTGTGTGTGTGCGCGCGCTCTCGCTTTGCTCGTACGCGGTGCTTCTGCGCATGCACAGAAGCTTCTGCGCATGCACAGAGCATCTGTGATGACGTCTGGGTGGGTGGGTGGAGCCTCCCACCATTGCCACTACTGGTTTGCCCGAACTGGGGCGAACCGGTAGAAACCCACCACTGGTATGGACGCTGCATGCAACTATGCCTCTTGCATTTGAGAATAGTGTTGGGGAATGCTGGCATGTCGCTCAAAACATGTGTGTCACCTTTGTTACACTTATGTGTTTGCCATCACTGAGTTAGTCAATCATAGATTTCTTATGTACACTCATAGACCATAGCAGAACATTTATAACAAATAATATAAAAACACATCTAAACCAGTGGTGGGTTGCTACCGGTTCTCCCTGGTTCTTGCGAACCGGTAGTGGAAATTTTGAGTAGTTCAGAGAACCGGTAAATACCACCTCTGCCTGGCCCCGCCCCCAATCTATTCGCTGCCTCCTGAGTCCCAGCTAATCGGCTAGAAGGAAAAAAAATCAGGGCTCACTTGACAAAGAAGAGAAAAAAAAAAAACAAGACACCTTAGCTTTAAATTGAGAAGCCAAGAAGCCTCCCAACTGATCGGCTAGAAATGATCTGCTCCTTGTAAACCACTCGGTGGTAGTAGATTGGCAATTGAGGCCAAGCTGCCTGAAAGCGTTTTCCGATGCTCTCGGTGGTGGCAGAGCGGCAAAAAACTGTTTAAACTCTTGCCGCGGCACTTCAAAGGGCCACCCTACAGCCTATCAGCAGTAAAAGGCAGTGTGGTGGTAGACCGGTGTGCTCCAAAAACAAATGGGTAGACAGGTACGGCTCTGCAAGCAGTTAAAAGCCTGGTAGACCAGTACCTCTGCTAAATCCTAAAGAATTGTTTGTCACATGACCATCAAACCACGCCCACAAAATAAGCCATGCCCACAGAACCGGTAGTAAAAAAAATTTAGAACCCACCCCTGATCTAAACCATACACTGACATCAGCAAATGAATGCAAATGCTCACCAGATTAAATTAGCACAGTCTTCTTTATTGAGTTATCTAGACACAAAGGAGGTTGTAGGCTCTTCCATTATGGGAGATGGTCCAAAAGAAGGAAGTTGAGATAGTGGCCACATAAAATGAATATTTAATTAAGAATAATATCTATTTGGAAGAAACCTGGAGTAGGGTTGCCTAAGGATGATGAGAACTCTTAGCTCTCTTGCACTTTACTAAGGAAGGGGTCAATACAGTTGAACTTTCTCTACATTTGATCATGAATGTGAATAAGTCAGTTAGAACCAGTTAAGAGGGAGCTACTTTTATTCAACAGAATTCTGTTGCGTCTATCCTGGGAATAGTCCTTGGTTAAAGGGCACCAGTTCTAAGTTTTATTGACTCAGTTTGATTGGGTAGTAATGATCGCAGCAGTGAACCACCTGGATTCAAAATCCAAAAGATGCTTCCAAGCACCTATCTGCAGTTTCTTATATGTCAGAAGCATTTTGCTTGGGATCACAGCTCTGGAGAGCAAGCACTGATCCCCAAAATAGCAGCCACTGCTTTAAAGGGCTTCTATAGAAACAGGAATGAACTATATGTCACTGAGAGTCCCTTTCATGTGAGATGGGCGGTTATAGAAATATGATAGATAGATAGATAGATAGATAGATAGATAGATAGATGGATGGATGGATGGATGGATGGATGGATGGATGGATGGATGGATGGAGTGAGTGCCCCCACATCCCCCAAAGTACCTTTTATGTTTTGAATCCAGAGCAAGGCAGAGTCCAAATATTTACCTGTCCTTTGGATACAGTATGTAGCTCTTGATTATTGTGACAGGCAATGATCTTAAAGTTGCCAAGGTTGAGAAATCCTAATTTGGTCTAGCGGTTAAGGCACCAGACTAGAAAGCAAGAGCTTATGAGTTCAAATCCCACCTGAGGCATTTTCAAATTGGCTGAATTGGCTGAGATGGCAAAATTAACGGCTTTGATTAGAGATAATGTACTAGACAGCTTTATAAGAGACTGGAAACCATTAGTACCCAGTCAGGGTGGATCCTACATAAATAATAAATTAAATAATTTATTATTATTTAATTTAGTTAAATAATGTAATTGAACGCTTTTTCCTCTTTTTTTGTACACTATTTTTTCCCCTTTTTTGTCGTGTTTTGTTTCATTTTGTTTGTTTGTTTGTTTTACTGTTTTGTATTTTATTTTCTATGATAAAACAATAAATTAAAGAAAAAGAAAAGAACAAAGGCGGGACATAAATAAATAAATAAATCAGAAAGTAAATAAATCAATAGCTAAAATGCCAATCAGCTTAGGGGCCTAGCTGTTGGCCTGGCCACATGAACCTGGTTAGGTATTGAGATCTGTAACAACCTGTAACCCTTTTTAGCTTGGCTCCAAATGAAGATCCTTGTTTGTCAGGGATGAAGGGCAGGGCCTTCTCCTGTCTTCTCCTTCTCTACCAAATCCTTCTTATTAAAAGCCGTGAGATGTCCCACCCATTCAACTTTTTAGAAAAATGTTCGAACTAAAGTATACATTTTTTTTTTAATTGGGGTTTTTAATTACAGGTAGTCCTTGACTTATAACAGTTCATTTAGTGACTGTTCAGAATGACAACAGCACTGCAAAAAGCTACTTATGACAATTTTTCACACTTACGACCATTGCAGCATCCCCATGGTCACATATCAACATTCAGATGCTTGGCAATTGACTCGTATTTATGATGGCTACAGTGTCCTGTAGTCATGTGATCATCTTTTGCAACCTTCTGACAAGTGAAATCAACGAGGAAGCTAGGTTCACTTAACAACTGTGTTACTAACTTAACAATTGCAGTGATTCACTGAACAACTGTGGGAAGAACCGTGGTAAAATAGGGCAAAATTCACTTAACAAATGTCTCACTTAGCAACAGAAATTTTGGGCTCAATTACGGTCGTAAGTTGAGAGCTACCTGTACTCAATAAGTAACCTTATTGTTCTTTTCAAATTTGAATATGATTTCTCTGTTAGATTTATGGTTTTGTTTCAAACTTGTGCCGTGGTTTCCAGGCAGAGAAGTTATACTGAAATGGTAAACAGGCCTCCAAAACCAGCAATTGTTTCTGGCTATTGTTAACAAGTTCACAATCATTTCAACATACTCACTGAAAACCATTCTTTCTCAACAAATTCACAGGCAATCCATTGCAAGGTCACATTTACCGTATTTTTCGGAGTATAAGTAGCACCTTAGTTTTTGGGGAGGAAAATAAGAAAAAAGCTGATTGGCAGGTGGATCGGCCTCCTGGAATACTCCCAATCAGCTGTTCCCAGAGGTGAATTTTGGCAACAGGTTCCTTGGTTGTGAGCTCTGTGCCTTGCTTTTTTTTTTGCTTTTTTTTCTGCCTCTGAAACTTCTGAAACTCTTTCAGAAAAAAAAAAAAATCCTGCCTCTGAAAGCCTCCGAAACAGAGCTTCAGAAAAAAAGCCTCTGAAGCTCTGTTTGGGGGCTTCTTTTCTGAAGCTTCTTTTCTAATGCTTTTTTCAGCCTCTGAAACCTCCTTTTGAGAAGCTGGGCGGGGCTACATTCAGAGTATAAGACGCACCCAGATTTTCACCCTCTTTTTTGGGGGGGAAAGGTGCGCCTTATTCTCTGAAAAATACGGTAATTACATTCCTGATATCATCTAAGAACAGAATCTATCAGTTATTTTATTTTATTTTGGAATATTGCTAAAAAGATTCTACACGTCTATTCTAACAAGTCAGCAATAAATGGCCTTCACTTGTGGATAAATTTTATTTCAACTCAGCTGAGTCACAGCTGGAAAACTTTAGTAAGTCATACTTTCTCTACTTTGGAAAACTGGTCTCCACTTATTCAGATACAAATGATTTCTCACTTGTTGTTTAGCCTTAATTGTATGTATAAATGCAATATTGTCTAGATTAAAAATAAATCAGTGTTTCAAAAATCTGGATAGTGTTTCAGAGGTCCACCTTTTAATAGAAGTTGGTTGATGGTTATTTTGGACATATTCATAAAGGAAATTCATAAATTTGTTATGTATTACACGTCATACATTTTTATTAATCTTTTGATTAAATTGTCCTTTAGCAAGATCTCACTAATTACTCCATTATAATTCTTTGTTATAAGAAGCTATAACTCAGGCGTCTTCTTTCTTTCTTTCTTTCTCTTTCTTTCTTTCTTTCTTTCTTTCTTTCTTTCTTTCTTTCTTTCTGTTTCTTTCTTTCTTTCTTTCTGTTTCTTTCTTTCCTTCTTCTTCTTTTTCTTCTCCTCCCCCTGCTATAAGCAAAGCCCTAATCCTATGATTTTTTTATAATAATTGCCACATATTTTTATTACAATTTCACAGATATTTCTGTGTTAACAATTGTGTTTTCTGATAGCCATACCTTTGAGTGACAAAACTTAGTTACATATTCTGGACATTTTGCATACTTCTTATGGATATTAATATTTTTTCCCAGCCTATAAAAGAATTATTGTTCCTCAGTTGTAATAAGAATGGCATTAACTTATAAAGGAATGTCTAAAACATCACCAAGATATGCAGCATCATTTTATTTTAGTAAAACCTGATCATGAATGTTTTCATTTCAGCCATCTGCTAGATATACTTCAAATTTTATTATGACCATAAATACCAATTGTGCCCACAAGTAGGAGACAACAAACATTAAGATGGTGTGATGGAATGTAGACAGCCCTTGAACACTAAAGTCAGTCCCAAGAACCCAAAAAAACATATAGTGATTCTTCCAAGCAGAATTCTTTATTGTTTCATACCTATAGACAGAATCTTGCCAGAATGAAGCTTTCTATTATCTTCATCAAGCATATACTCTGAGAACTATTAGGGAGGGGCTGTCTTCACCAGTGGTGGGTTGCTCCCGGTTCGGTCTGGTTCTTGAGAACTGATAGTAACGGCGGCAGGAGGCTCCGCCCACCTGCCTGGATGTCATCATGAACGATCTGCGCATGCGCAGAAGCTTCTGCGTGCGCGCTCCCATTGCGAACCAGTAGCGGAGGTAAGTAGAACCCACCCCTGGTCTTTACCCTCTTTCTTTCACACAACATTTCTGAACTAAGCTGCCTCTTATTTCTCTGGAATGCACCCCTCTCTCCTGGGAAACAAGACTACTACATTCCATCACAGATGGTGACCACAACCATATGATAGAAGCCCTATCCCCCTTTTTACTGAACATGTATAAAAATGGGCCAGGGCTCCAATTACATGGTTCTGACCCTGACCTTGTCTTTTTTTATTCTCTCCCTACAGAACCCCCATTCTTCGTCTTCTTGTTGTGCCATATCTGTCATTGGACGTTGCCGATCATGTTGGCAATCCTATTTTTGTCAGCAGCCACATGAAAAAGTGCTGCTGAGTTTTGTCCAAACCAGTCCCTTAGGTTTTGAAGCCATGATGTTCTTTTTCTGCCTGGTCCTCGTTGCCTTCAATCTTTCCCTGGAGGATTAAGTGAAGGATGCTGTATTTTTCTGGGTGTCGCATCACACGAACCCCCATTATAAATCCTAAGTATATGAGTGAGGTAATTTAAGGTTAAATAAGTTTCTAAGCATATTTGTCCTAAGCATATTCTTCCAAGTTGCCCCGAATAACCTTGCAGAAAACATATTTAATAAATAAAATAAATTTCCATTTAATAAATAAATAATATCTCTGCTCTATAAATTAAATCCTACAGCTATGATTTGTTTGGTTTACCTTATAACTTGCAGAGTCCCTGTAAAATTTTGTAGTCTCTCTCCATGCTTTTTATTTCCAAAATGAAAATGTTGCCATGACATATACACTGCTCAAAAAAATAAAGGGAACACAAGCAGAAGACATCCGAGATCTGAAGGAATGAAATAGCCTTATTAAATACTTTGTTCGTTACATACAATAGTTTTGTGTTCCTTTTAGTTGTTTGAGCAGTGTATAAACTACTGTATGTAAAGAACAAAGTATAAGGCTATTTCATTCATTCAGATCTCGGATGTTTTCTGCTTGTGTTCCCTTTATTTTTTTGAGCAGTATACATTAATTCAATACTGAGCTTACCCAACGTTAATTCTAATACTGACTCTACAGATCGAATGGCCTCTTCTTGAGGTTCTTGTGAAAGAGAAAACAAAGAGAAATGGCATCCTACAACTGACTTAGTAAGATGAAAAGTATTAGAACTTGCTCCATTTGCAAATAAGATATATATTAGTATATTTTATTTTATTTTAAATTATAAACATTCCTTAATATAATCCCAATACCCTTTTATAGGAATGTAATTCTTGGAATAATGAGGACAACAGAGGCCAACTTTTTGAACAAAAAAGTGTTGTTTGAACAAAACTTTTCATTTTGAAAGCAGCATTATAAGAAATACAGAAGCCTCTGTCAATATCCAATATTTGGTCAAACAACACAAATGCTTGATTGAGGAAGGCTTTTGTATGTTTCATTTTTCAGAGTATGCCCACTGCATACCCTGAAGGGAGATTTTTGTAAATGCCCAGTAGCCTGTTGCCTTAACCGCTATAACAAACCGTTTCTCTAAATGAGCTTGCAATCTGAGAAATCAGAAAAGTCTCTCCATTGCAAATTGTGCTGGCTTCTATAATAAAAATACAGTGACCCTATTTTCTTCGGAAAAATAAAGCACAAACCAGGAAAAGGAGCAAATCTGAAAGAGGCTCATAAGGAGTTAAAAAAATAATTGTTTATGTTTGTAATTTTGCTTTACAAAGGAAAATTCAAGAGGAAAACCATGGACAGCTTTCTAAAATAAAGGACTATCCTCTATAATAAGGAAGATAGATAGATGATAGATAGATAGATAGATAGATAGATAGATAGATAGATAGATAGATAGATGATAGATGATAGGTAGGTAGATAGATAGATAGGTAGACAGATATAGATATAGATATAGATATAGATATAGATATAGATATAGATATAGATATAGATATAGATATAGATATAGATATAGATATAGATATAGATCCTCTTTTATTCAGGGTTTGACTATATAATACCAAATCAATTGTAAATAATAATGGGATAACCTGCTTTTTGTTGCTATAGGGCCTGAAAGTTTTGAAGACATTTTAGTCACATTAATCTGGTAGTTTGTCTTCAGAATTTGTATTAACAAATATATACAGAACAATTTTCATGAATTGTGTTCTTTCTTAGAGGATTATTCACACAGAGCCCAGAATAAGTTATAACACAAAACTCTACCGTATAACTCTTTGAGAGATAGCATTCCTTCAGACCTCAGCACCTTGGCCTCAGCCCAGGCCAGCCAAGTGGTGATTTACAACTTGGTGGAGACCATTTGGGCCAGAACATGGTCAGCCTTGGATCTGTGGGGCTGCCCTGGAGCCAGAGAGGGACCGCCCCCACCCCATCCCCTGGGCGTGTGTTGGAGACAATGGATCCCCGAGCCCCACCCAGGTCACCACAGGCACCCCTGATGTGAGCAACATTGAGCTAGCCACACCACCCCAGCCATACTCACCCAGTCGGCTGCAACCACCCAGCCATGACCACCTGCCCCCCTAAGGTCAACCCTGATGTGGCCCTCAATGAAATCGAGTTTGACACCCCTAACTTATGCTAACAGCAATCAGAATCTACCTTATTGCTAAGGTGATCAATCGTCCTCCTTTAGGGAAGACAGTCCTTCTTTTGTAAATTCTGTCTTCTCTCAAAAAGTGTCCTCCTACATGACCTCCTTTTCGATATTGGAAGACTAAACTGTAAATCTCCATATTCGATCGATGCCGATCCGATCGGTTGCGTGTGATGTGACGTATTTGTATTTGACATGACGATTTGTCAAAGCTCGGTACAGTGCGGCGAGACATGATTATGAGACGCATGCGCTCCACACAAGAGAATTGTTTTGAGAGAGTGTGCCACGCGCAAGTGGCTTTGTTTATTTCTTACCCAAACACGACATGGCACACATGCACGCATTAGATTCGCTTTACAATATTTTTTTTCCTTCAATTTATTTGTGTCCTCCTTCTCATTGTAAAAAAGTTGGTCACCTTATTATTGCACCTTTTCTGTCTATTTGATGGCTATGCACCCAACTTCCCAAAGAGCCAGTCCTCTCTTTGAAGAGCTGTTGGAGATTAGTCCTCTACATGAAAACATCCTCTATTTGAAATGGAATCCAACCCAAGTTAATTTGGAGGAAAAGAGTCAGAGGAAGGAAGACTGTGCACCTTGTGTTTTGCATCTGAACAACAAAACAAGGAGGTCACTAAGATGAGATGCATTGCATTTCTTCCTATAATAGTTATTTTCTCCATTTGTCTAGGAGATTTCTGCACATTTGCATTCTCCCTTGCCTTCTCTTTCAGTTATACTTCCTTTTCTCTCCATTTGACTTTTGATCTGTAAAGAGCCACCCTCAATCATTTACTTGATGATATCCAAAGTCAACTCTAATCTTCTACTTGGGGTGTGACCCCAGTGAGACACCCATTATTTGCTACAAACTATAATTATGGTGGCAGATTTATTTAAATAGCTTCTCACTAAATGGTGTTCTTTTCTGATGAAATAAAATAAATCTCTGTCTGGAAATTAAGGAAACAGATAATGATGAAGTACAGTATCGAGTCACAATAATTCCTCCCTGCCTTTGGTTGAAGACCAAAGGAATAATTGGTCTTTTAAAAAACCCTATTTAATGGACTCAAGCAGCTGAGAAAAGCAATTTCCTTGTTAATGTCTAATAGTTTCACATTTCTATGGTACAAAGGAAAGTATTTGAACAGATTAAACATTTTATGCTTAAAATAATATTCAATAAAAATGCATTTTTGTAATACTTATTAAGAAACCACGTAGTTCAAGGCAGGAATTCCAGGAAACCCCTGGGAAGAGAGGAAGAAAAGTCTTTAGAGAAAAGAAAGGGCCACGGGAAATAACAATCTTTTCAGGAAGGTGGACATCCTTTACACTTTGAAAAGGTGGCTTCTTCTCTGTAGAAGCCAAGCAGTGGGAGGATATTCAAACCTTAAACCCTTGTGAAAAAACATGACCAGGGATGGGCTTCAAAAATTTTAGCAAGGGGTTCTCTGCCCGGTTGCTGGGTGGGCGTGGCCATGATGGGTGTGGCCTAGTTGGCCTCCTGCACCATAGCGGGGGTGGGGGGCATTTTTGCCCTCCCCGGGCTCCAGAGGCTTTCCTCGAGCCTCCGGGAGGGCAAAAACAGCCTCCCCAGGCTCTGGAGGCCCTGTGGAGGCCTCTGGAGCCTTCTGGAGGCTGGATCTTCCGGTAGGCATGTTTTTTGCCTTCCCCAAGCCTCCGCACATGCCCTGCACTTACCTGCATCCAAAAGGGGCTGTGAGGGGACTCCTGGAAGGGGCAGGGTGGGTGGGGCGGGGCCAGCCAGGAGCGGGATTTGGGGGTTCTCTGAACTGCACAGAATCTTAGTTAGAGGTTCTCCCGAACCCCTGCAAACCCCCAGCAGCCCACCCCTGGACATGACTCACAAATCGCTAGCTGGGATCAACATGGAGCAGAAATATGGGTTAAATTTTCAAAGGGGAAGTATTTAATGTAAAGCCCAAGAGTCATTAACAGCTTTAACTGGGCTTTGTTCATATGTTGTTGTTTCCATCACCACCTAAAAGCTGCAGAACAGGTATCAACATTTATCTTTTTTAATACAGTTTTGGGAATGATTAACAATTTTCTAGGTTCCAAATTGTACTAATCAACATACTAATCATTTATGAAAGAAACAAGTCTACTTTAGAAAAGTGAATAGTATCCTCTGCACTTTTTTGAGATGGGAATCCACAGAAGCCTTCTTAAATCACATACATAATAATTGGACATAGTCTGATCCTAATCTGGCAAATGCAAATTGTTTTCTGGCTCAAGAAATTGGCTGAGAAAAATAGTGGACAAATTGGTGAGAAACACTGTAAAGAGGGCCTCTCTAGCCAAGCTATCTTAAGTTGACAAATAACAGCTTCTCAGATAGTTCACAAATTTCCGCTACTGAGGTAGACAAAACTATCCAATAAAACTACCAGGGCTGTTTTCCATAGTTGTTCACTCAGGCTTCCAACTAATGTACATTGGAGGGAGGCTGAGTTTTTATCTTCATGGAAGATAGGAGAAGCCTGGCCAAGCTTAGATATTTTGATTTTACATTCTAATGTATAAGTTACATAGGGAGGTAGAATTTGAAAGCAGACATGGAGCATAGATTTACAAGGTTCAGTCAGTAAGATTTAAAAGTGGGGAATTACTAGGCAGTGTCTCCCATGGCAACTTGAAATTTGAAGATGTTTACTTATTCAGAGTTCTCCTCCTCTTCCTCCTCCTCTTCCTCCTCCTCCTCTTCCTCAACACTAGACTATATTATCTCTTAACTTCAGGGGAAGCTACTTGGCCAGGACATATGAATATACAAATCTAATCCTATCATGAATGCTCAGAACATCACTGTTGGAGAGGACCTGGAATCATAGATGTTCAGCATCAGTCAGTCCTCCCATATCTGAAACAGATCCCACAACAAAGCAGTGAGATTAAACGGAGGTTGACCCATCAAATGTGGGCTCTCCCTCCTTTCATAAAGTCAACTAGGTTATTATGCTGAGCCCTAGAGTATTTTATTTCTTTACTTCTCGTTTTGTTTCTTTATTTGCTTGGTTTTGTGCCTTCAAGCCAATCTTGATTCCCAATTTTTTAGATAACATTTTTGGAATTAGTTTGCCATTGTCTTCTTTCTATGGGAGGGAGGGAGGGAGGGAGGCAGAGGCAGAGGGAGAAGAGAGGGGGGGGAGAGAGAATGATTGGCCCAAAATCACTCAGCTGGCTTTGTGCCTGAGGCAGAACTAAAACTTGTAATCTCCTGACTCTAGCGCAAGGCCTTAAACCAGGGGTGTCAAACTCATGGAATAACAGCCGCATCACTTGATGTATAGTGACTTTTCCCCCCTTCACTAAACTGGGCATGGGCATTGCCAATGCATGACATATCCAGGCCATGGATCATGAGTTTGACACCCCTGCCTTAACACCAAAGTGGTTCTCCCAAACGGAGGTGCATTACCAACACAGTGGTTTACTATATTAATCTTTTGGATTTCTACTTCTTGTAATTGATCTCTGTCTCAGGAGGTGATCTACTATTTTAACCAGCCTTCTTCAACTGGTGCTCTCTAGAAGACTGGACTACAGTTCCCAGAAACTGGGAAACTCCCAGCTAGGAAGTTTGATCTATATCCTATCACTCAGTAGCAACCAAGTCTGGAATGAAGAAGGGACAATTTTAACTCTGATTTCATTAGTTTTCTAAACGTTAGAATCAGCTTAGTTTTAAGGACTACTAATCAATTCTTCTTAGGAAATTAAATTACGACAAATGTATTTTAGTATTGGTATTGGGCTAGTACAAATGTGCTGATGTAAATGCTCATTTTGATTGACATATTCTTGCCTTGTTCCTTGTTTTAAGGTATTTAAAGAGGGAGGTGGGTGGTTGGGTTGATGGAGTTTTTACACATGCTAAACAAACCCTGTCATTTAAATCTGAGGTCTGCCTGATTTTTGCCCTTTAGTTGACATTTATTGTTTTAAAAACTTTTAAGAAAGTGTACTGATGAATTGCCCATTCCCATCGTTTTAAGTATGAAATGTTTAAAACTATATAATATTTCATCTGGTGCCAGCACTAGGATCACTGCCAGCAATCTTTTGACAACCAGATGACTAACACAAAGGGGTTCCCCCTTATGAAAACTCTTGGATTATGTGAATTGGCTCAGGCAAATAACTCACAACATCCCCTGTGGAACACTGATTGTAGTCATATGTGGGGCATATGGATAGCCACGTTGAGAGCCATCATGCCACACAGGCCTGTGGAAAGATTTAACTAAATAATCAAATGGGCTAATTGGTGAGTTATTTTATAATCTAGCCAGGCAGACCTTGACTGTAAAATGAAAACAATTTGTAAAGTCAGATGAGCAATTTTTCCCCTTAGTAATTTTCCATTTATGTTCAGCATATTGAACAGAGGTGGGGAAATGTATGACCCTCCAGACATTAGGGGATTCCAACTCCCCAAAGCCCCCCAAAAAAGCAAAGCAGGTCAGATCATGAATTATATCTCAGCAACATCAAGCTAACCACAGTCTTCATCCTTAATGCAGATCACTGTCAAGAAAGCTTACACCTGAAGCACACATAATTTAGAGATGCAGATAGGAAACATTGCTGACATTATGCAAGAAAGAGCTATCAGTTTTTCTTAGGGTAACCTTAGTAGCTAAGCCGTTCACTTGTATATACACTTATCTATGAGGAAGTTCATTTGTCTGTTATATTTATATTCTAGTGTGGGATCAATTCAAGATGATATACATAGTGCTCCTATGTTAGATTTCCCACTCACCCCCAACAACAATCGCATGAGATAGGAGAGGGAATGGCCCAGTCACCCAATGAATGAGCTTCTCTGGCTGTGGGTGGATTTGAACCTGAGACTCCCCAATGCTAGTCTATCTTAATCACTAAAACACACTGGCTGTCTCATTCCAATTAAATTAGTAAGGTTTGCTTTTGAATAGAACAAGCATATAACGTCATTAGCAATTTAAGAACATAAGAATTGCCCCATTGGATTATGCTATCATTTTGTTTCTTACAATGGCCAACATATGCCTCTGCTTGTAAGCAGGAGGTAGAGACATAACTTTCTCTCACCATTATTTCCTCTGTAAGTATCTCCAAAGCTTGCTATCTTCAACCTGGAGATACAACGTTCTGTCTCAAGGCTTGGCCTGTGGTCCATGGACTTATCCAATTGCTTCTAAAGTTTTCTGAATTCGTGGTGAATCACACATCTTGTAATGAAATCCATAGGTTAATTATCCCCCAGACTTTTTAAACTACAGTGCTTCAGGTCCCTATGTATTAGCCATCTGATTTGGGAGAGATAAAATAAATTGGAGAACAACTGTTTGCCTACCCATGTTATGGAGTCATTTAGAATCATAAAGATGGAATATATTTTTGAATTTATCTTCCTTAGCAATAGCACAAGCAATAGCACTTAGACTTATATACTGCTTCATAGTCCTTTACAGCCCACTCTAAGCAGTTTACAGAGTCAGCATATTGCCCTCAACAATCTGGGTCCTGGACTTCCGGTGGCACCACAGGCACTGGTAGACGCTCCTTTTGGATTGTCAGCCCCGCGATCTCGTTAAAACTGCTAAGACAGCGCAAATCAGCTGTCTGGCGGTTTGGAACCTTCCCCTCTGGAGAAAAGAGGAAGGCGAGCAGCTGGACAAAGGTAGAGCTCCCCAAAAGCCCTAGGAGTAATTCTGGGGCTTAGTGAGAGCTCCCTGGTAGTCTGACTGAGCTCCGGATCCAGGACTTTTCTGCTTAAGCAGAACAAGATGCCGCGACCACCCCTGCAATCAACATTTAGCTTCAAAATCATCTTAAAGCAGGCAGAACAAAAACAGGAGTCCTAGCAACTGCAAGTACTGAACTTTAACTCTGTATCAATATTTCTTCCTTCTAAGATCTTCAAAAAGGAAAGGAAACATGGCGCCTGAACTGTAACAGGGCATGGGAAAAGTGAAAGTTATAGTGAAAGTGATTGTTAACATCGTTAGCACTTCTAAGGCTGTTTAAGACTATTGGATTCTATATTAAAGAAAGAAAGATTTAAAGTGGAAAGATTACAGTTTGGACTTTAAATAAACTATAATACTTACAAAAGATTTAAAAACATTTGGACTTACTGATTTGGTTGCTGTAAGAAGTATAAATCGAAAGTTAAAAATGGCTTCTAAGCAAATAAAATCTGGCTTTAAAAGTGCTGGAGGATTGCCAGCACAACCATCAAAACCACAATCTTTGTCTATTTCGACCCACAAATATTGACTTTGGAAGCTCTACAGGAATCTTTACAGGAGGCTTTTAAGCAACAAACTTCTGTTTTAGAGGGGAAA